>NC_046159.1:52351134-52528634 GCF_011064425.1 Rattus rattus
AGGAGAGGTATGACTTTGTGTTGTCAGCATGGGTTAGTGTTCATCTCTCCTGCCACTCACCAGTCTGACACCTTCTCTGTTCATTAGAAATCAGAGAGGGAAACAGAAAGCTGGTTCATTTGCTGGTTTGGGAGGAAGACGTGCTAGGAATTTCCAAATACCCATGTGCTCCCTTTGCCACCGCATACACACCACAGGCAGTTCAGGATGGGGAGCCACACCTTTCCTTTCTTGTTCTTGCCCTTCGATATCTCTAGTGTCAGGAGCTAACTCAAGGCTCCAGGTCTTTTCGAAGCAAGGCAGCTAGATGTTGGGTCACTACCCAAGTGACTCTTGAAGAAGGAATGTCCACTAGGGTGGCCATTTTGAGTTCTGTTTGGAAGTATAATAACCTCAGTTGCTGGAAAATCAAAATGTTGTGTTTTGGTTGGAGTCTCAAAAACCAAAGTTGAACATTCTCATGCCTGCCGGGCCGCAGCAGGTAACTCGTAATCACTGTGTCAGAGGTGGGGCCGGATTCTGCTACCCTCCTCAGTGATGCTGGTGTGAAGGCAGACACAGGCAAGAGGAAGGCATACTGCTGACACTCAGAAGTTAGGACGCCACGTAGGAAAAGATTTCTTGGGACTTGCTGCAGAATTTAGGAAAAGTCTGCTTCTGTTTGGCTGCTCACATAACTGTCCAGAATGTGGAGAGCCAGCTGTGGGTAGCGTCCTTCACACAGGATGTATCCAAGGTCACAGCAGATTAGAAGGCATCCCCAGGGTGACAGGAGCTTTGACCCCCTGAAGACACGGGTGCTGCTGTTCCAATTGTCTCCAGACCAGCATTCTCAATAGCTCTTGGGGGCTAGTTTGACAGGTAGCATCTTGGGTTCTACATTGGAATTCATACTCCAATCAAGTCTGCAGGGAGGGTGCATGAGCTGTTCCTGGTCACTGGAGAAAAGCATTCCCTTTGAAACTTGTCCTGCCTTCTAAGCTGACTGGCTGTGATGGTTTACAAAGAACCCTCCTTTACGGTCTGTTAACTGGCCACCTCTTACTTCTCTTTCAGCTACATCAGCAGTGAGAGCTTCCTGTGTGACTGTCAGCTCAAGTGGCTGCCCCCATGGCTAGTGAGTCGGATGCTACAGGCCTTTGTGACAGCCACCTGTGCCCATCCAGAGTCACTGAAGGGCCAGAGCATTTTTTCAGTGCTGCCGGACAGCTTTGTGTGTGGTAAGATTATCCTTGAGGTTTTTGTTTTTCTTTTCGATGAAGGGCAAAGAGGCCAGGAAGAACCTCTCATTCTGAGACTCATTCCTGTGACCCTACTTAATGTAGTCCATGGTTACAGATCAGCTGCTGGGTGCAGTTTATTTCCCACGGAAACCACACGTATTTACTGTACAGTGCCTCATTCTGTGCTTCTTGGAGTACATGTATTTAATTATAAGGGAATAGGTTTAGCTACAAATCTAAATGATTTGTACAGTGAGATAGTTCTGATCTTTTCAGAAGGGTCCTGGGGCCCAGGTTTGGCTGTGAATGAGTACGTGAGGATAGGATTTCAATGTGTGTTTCTTTCCAGCTCTAAGAATGAGAGGTTAAGCACAGGAAGAATGGGTCTCAGGAGAACAGCCACTGTAGTAAAAATAATTCCTCGATGTTGACTTGCACTTTTGCTATTTGTCCAAACCACTAAAATGTGCACTGGTGAGAGTCTTTTTCCTCCACATTGTTGGAACATAGATTTAACCGTCTTTTTGACCAAAGGTGGTCAGGACCCAAGTTACACACACAGAGAACGCTGAACAGCTGAAACACACACATAGGCTAGCTATGACAACTAGCATAGCCTTGTAGCCAAGGAGATGGGATTCAAGAATGAGAAGACTGTTGAGATCTGTCTGGGTTGCTTTGAGCAGCAGTGGGGATGGAGGTCCTCTTGTCCGTGGTTCCCTTCAGGATCTCTTCCTGAACAATGCTAGTTATGACCCACCCAGCAGCTTGGGTGTCCCAAGCCACTCGTTCAACCTTTTTTGAATTATGCCTGGTAGAGGTGAGGCAAGCATCCTCTGCCTCCCACCACCTTAGTTCCCAAAGCAGGCTTGCTGACTCTCAGTGCGTTGGCTCCCTGGGTGGAAGCAGGGTTGTGCAGACAACACCCTCATCACACAAGAGCAGGCCACACTTTTGCAGCCAGTGCTAATTGACTCCACAGCCATTAACTTGCTTGGGCATTCTGAAGTTAAGTAGTCTGTGGCTTCCTCCCTCTGTCCGGTGGAGGGCAGTCTTCTGTTTGCACGAAACAGAAGCCACCTTACCCTTTCTAGGAAGTTAGCATGAGGCTAGGTGAGGACAAGAAAAGATGAGATGGGGCGGTCCAGCACTTTTGTGCTGCACAGAGAGCGTTGCTGTGTAGACAGTGTGAGCTCCTGGGCCCACCCTGTGACCCATCCAAGGGATGGGAGCAGCTCTGTCCCAGTGCTCAAAGAGTGTTTCTCAGAACAGCCCAGGCTGGAGCGGCCCAGACACCTATGCATAGGCAGTAGGCACATAGCTATGCAAAGGACATTAGGTCAGTCAGTCTGTCTGTCTGTCTGTCTCACATCATGGATGAATTGTGACAATCATCAGCCAAGTGAAAGAAGTTTCATGAAATGCCTAGAGGAAGGGAAACTATAGAGGTTGGAAACATACGTCGCCAGTTCAATTGGACTGGTGAGCAGTGGGGATGAAATAGAGGGAGAGCTAAACAGGACAGTCTTCTCTGAGATGATAAAAAATGGTTAAGATTGATTGTGCAGCTGATTCCAACTACTTGTGAATATATTAAAAAAAGCTCTCCGTTGTATACTTTACATGGGAGGACTTTAGCTGAATAAAGCTATTTTTAAGAGGAAATATAATTTACATAGTATAAAAATTTACCTTCTTGAACCTTTACCCCCATGCTATTAACCTGCCGCTGCTCCCAGTCCAAACTCTCTATTCCCAGATCCTTTGAAGGTAGCAGTGTAGTTGTACCTTGGACCTGTTTGTTCTAGACAGTTGACATAAACAGGGCTACACGACAGGATAGCTTGCTTCTCCTGGCAGTTGTAACAGAGTCCTCAGTTCTTTCTTGATGGTGCTGGAGTTTTTATGTTTTCTTCTGCTTATAGCTAGAATAGAATTGCTGAATCTGTTAGCTGTTCTCTCAAAGTGCTTCATGAGTCCGCACGCCCACCGACAGTGTATGGGGATTCTGATTTCCATAGTGACATGGGTCTCCACGGCAGCTTAGGTGCAGTGGAGGAGACCTGCATGTACTTACTGGATGAACGCATCTCTCTGGAAAACTAGCCATTCAAGCAGTTTGTGCACATCTGGTCTTTCTGCTCCTTAGCTGTAAATGCCTTTTTATATTCTAGATATTAGACTCTAATCATGTGTACAGTTTGCTCCTACTTTCTGTCAGCCGAAGTGCAAAAGTCCCACAGTTGGCTGGCGTCGAGCTCTTCCCGCTCCGTCGTCTGTGCTACCAGTGTCAGTTTTAAGAACGGGAGTCTCACGCAGGCCGTGCCACTTACTCCTGTGCTTCTCCTAAGAATTTCAGGACTCCAGAGACTCTGGAGCTGTTCCCTCAAGACCGTTTTGACTGTTCAGTACAGTGCCCTCAGTTCTTTGACGTTTTATAGTAAGATACGAAAGTTCAGGATATAGGATCCTCAGACAGTTTCTACTGACGGCTGTTCTCGTGTCTGTATGGTTCCTTCTTTTGTTGTTGAAAAGCCGGCAATGAAAGTCAAACATTATTATTATGGCTTTCTTGTCCTTACTCTACAAAATGCTCCACCATCTGTCAGTTTCTGTACTAGAGGACAATCAGATTTTGACCTTGCGCTGACTTGAGATTAGCCTGGAGTGTACCACCATCCTGACCGCTGTCTTCCTGACCACAACCACGGGGTCTCACTTCTGGATCCCCATCTACTTAGTATTCCTGTTGTTTCTTTCAGTCTTATTTTTATAGCTTGTAGTATAAAAACGTCACTCTTACCTATAAATAGAGATGCAGTTGAGTGTGATAGAAACTGAAGTGCCATGTGTGGCCATGCTGCTCAAGTTACTGTAATGGTTTTCTGTCCCACAACTGTGTTGATACAGTCTGGGTTTTTGCTGTTGGTGGTTTTGGAGTTTTGTTTTTGTAGAATTTTCTTTTGTGTGCATGTGTGTGGAGGGCAGAGGTCAATCTCGGATGTCACCCTCAGGACCTCACTACCTTGTGTTTTGAGATAGGAAGTCTGACTTGGAACTGGGGCTTAACCAGCTGTGCTAGGCTGACTGGCCTTTAAACCTACCTCACTCTCTTTATGACGTCTGGGTTTGTTTGTTTGTTTGGCTTTGCTGTATGTACTTAGTCTAAAAGACCCCCCTTGAATGTGTGCAGTTTAGGTCTGGAAGCAAGAAGTTCTCCTACTGCAGATGCCTTTTTTTAATTTTTAAATCTGGAAATGTCTAAATTACTCTCTCTTTTTTCTGGATATGAGGATTTTTCTGCATAAGGCCTGGATATGCCTCCCTGGTGTTTGACGAGAAGAAGTCACCTGCTTGTGCTTTAGAGGATCTAATATAACAAGTTGACCCTGAGCTGCTTTGGCATTTGATAGTTGATCGTAGTTCACTGTAATGGAGCTCTCCAGTTCACGCTATTTGTAGTTCACTGACCTCAGGATGCACCTTTCTCATCACATTAACTATGCTTGGCCATCTCTCTGAAACCTGACTTCCTTCTCTGTCATGGCGCCAAGCCTCTTGATGCCATGGCACAGGCCTCCACCGTTGATTCCGTTTTCCTCCCCTTCTCCTCTTCCTTCCCCTTCTGTTTCTTGGAGGAGACATCTTCATCGACCTATTTCAGACTCTGCACCAGCGCAGTTCTGCTGCCAGACTCCTCTAAGTGACTTTTTTAAAATTTCACTTCTTCTACTCTAGAACTATATTTTTAAAATTTGTTAAGGTATCCGTGGCCTGTAATTGCTATATATGGTTTCCTTAGTTCCCTGGCTGTACAAAACCGCCATTTTCTTACCTGTATATTTCCTACTTAACAACAAAAAAATCAAACAGTGCAGCCGGTGTGGGGACCGGGCTCTCTGCACCCCACCCTTCTAGACTGGTAGCTGCGGTTTAGTATCTGGTTGTTTAGGGCTGCCCCTGGGCTTGTGCGGTAAAGCCTGCTCTGCACAACGCCTTGGGTCCCGGCTTGGTTATTTTAGTGATTAGCTGACATCCAGACCGATATGTCCTTACCCAGTCTCCCTCCTTTGCCCAGATCCCTGTAGGTGCTGGGTTTTGCCACCGTTTTCTGTTTGTGCAGCTCCCAAGCCTGGTCACAGGAAAGAAATTAGAAACCCTTCCAGCCCTCCCTGGGTGTTTGCACAGCTCTGTACCCCATGTGCCCTTCTAGATTCTCAGGAATCTTTTGTAGATTTTAATTCTTATCACTGGTGTCTTCTTTAACTGTGGCCTTTAAGAGTTGCCTCTCCTGCTGTCTGAGTGCTAGGACTGGGTTGGTCGCCTGATCAGCCGTGGGTTTAGCACAGGTGGTCAATGGTCAAGCACCACTGTTTAACCCCATAGCTGTTCACTAGGCTGGTTTGCTGAGTTTTGTAGCTATGGGTTTGTTCCTAACGGAGGAAGCGGTGAGGCCAGAAAGCCGCGGCGCTGGTATCCCCATGTCTGGTGGATCTGACTGTGCTGGCAAGTGACCCAGTTCCTCATCGGCTTCAACAGTGGCTGGTGTCTGCAGAGTTGTCCACAGGGTGTCTTACACTTGATTCTCTCCTTAGATGACTTTCCAAAGCCACAGATCATCACTCAGCCTGAGACGACCATGGCTGTGGTGGGCAAGGACATCCGTTTCACATGCTCAGCAGCCAGCAGCAGCAGCTCACCCATGACCTTTGCCTGGAAGAAGGACAATGAGGTCTTGACCAATGCAGACATGGAGAACTTCGCACATGTCCGTGCCCAGGACGGCGAAGTGATGGAGTACACCACTATCCTGCACCTCCGTCACGTCACGTTTGGACACGAGGGCCGCTACCAGTGTGTCATCACAAACCACTTCGGCTCTACATACTCACACAAAGCCAGGCTCACTGTGAATGGTAAGGACATGGCACATGCTGCTCTTCAAGCACAGACTGCACTCTTAGTTGTTCTCTGTCACCGGTGTAGGCACACGCTGCTGTGCGGTGCATTTCTTTGTACCATTCCTTGGGTTTGTCCCAGACCAAGTTTTACAGATTGAGGCATTGGTTTGGGTGGAAGATTTTAAAGTCCAGTCATGTTGCGTGGCATTGTGGCGTTAAGCTTCGTATTTCTGTCTGTCCATTGTCTTCCATAAACCAAGACATGTGGTCTCCAGACTCCAAGCATCCCTGGGTCCCGAGGGAGCTTCTGACCTTAACAGGTGCAGGCCCCACTCCCTCTAGAACAGTGGTCCTCAACCTTCCTAATGCTCCACCCCCCAGTACAGATCCTCATGTTGTGGTGACTTCCAACCATAGACCTGTTTTCTTTGCTACTTCGTAACTGTAACTTTGCAGTTGCTATGACTCACGATGTAAATACTTTTGAAGACAGAGGTTTGCCAAAAGGGCTCCTGACCCTCTCCATAGAGGCTATGGAGAACAGGTGTGGGTTGAGCCCCTGGCTCCACAGTCCAGTGTGTAGGAAGGTTGTGACACGGTTCTTACTCAGAAGCCAGCCCTGCCCACCGGGGGACTTTCTTCTGGACTACTGATTGATGTGGTATGTTAGTGGTGAGGTCAGCATGAATGGCTAGGTCTTCCATAGCAGCTGATGAGCTTGTGGGTGGCCTGAAGCACTGCCTCCATGTTCTCTGCTGTGTACACCACCACAAAACACTCTTCACCACAGCGGGGCTGGCCTAAAAGAGGCCAGAGTGTTTGTTGGAGACTGAGGTAGCTGTTAGACACTCTACCATGGTAGCTCAGACATAGTCTGGATACTGTCCACTGTGTCAGCATTGGTACTAAAGCTACAGAAGCTAATGAGCTACATATTTTTGCCTAGGTGTGGCTGGTAATGTAGCCCCCATAGACCCTTCCCACAGTGGGTTTCCTCAAGAGGGGTGGCCAGCCCACTGGTTCCTTTGGTGAAGGCACCCAGCCATCCCTGATAGCAAATGCTGGCTGTGTTGCCCAGCTCTCTCCAGAAAGCTAATTAAAGCAGGTTAGCACCAGATCTCTACTTCTGCAGGATTCCCACATAGTAACTAATGTGGAGGTTCAGGAGGCAGAATGCTCCACCAGAAAGAAGCCTTACCCGAGTGGTTAGCACCAGCCCATAGCAATAGGAAGGCATTAGGGCAATGGGTGCAGCATTGTGCCTGTGACACAGGGAAGCTGGGCTTCCTTGGAAGGGATGGAGTAGCAGTGAACTGAGGCCTGGGCAGTCTCCTCTTGTATGCAGCCATTCCATATAGCTTTATCTGCAATTTTTTTCCAGTGTTGCCTTCATTCACCAAAATACCCCATGACATTGCTATCCGGACGGGCACCACAGCACGCCTCGAGTGTGCTGCCACGGGCCACCCTAACCCTCAGATTGCCTGGCAGAAGGATGGAGGCACCGATTTCCCTGCAGCTCGAGAGCGACGCATGCACGTTATGCCAGATGACGATGTGTTCTTCATCACTGATGTGAAAGTCGACGACATGGGGGTCTACAGCTGCACTGCCCAGAACTCAGCTGGCTCTGTTTCCGCAAATGCTACCCTGACCGTCCTAGGTTCGCTACTGACTGTGTGGCAGGGTGGGATGGGGGGTACAACTCGAGTATTCTAGGTACGTGCTTTCTGGAGTACCTGTGGTAGCCTCTTTCTACTTAGTTTGAGCAATGAATTCAGTCTTGACGGAACTCAGCTATATGTTAGTCTGAGTAAGAATTCCGTGCGTCCGTGCGTGTGTGCATGCTGGATACAATCTTGGTTGGGAATAGTGACACAGATCTATGACAGGACAGTTTGGGATAAGGTAGGCTTTAAGTTCTTTGTTCTGTGGGGCTGTTCCTAGAATGGCAATGATTTAATCCCGTTAGTCTTTCTGAAAAGCGTGGAGCTCTAATAAAAGGTCTCAGTAGGGGTTGGGGATTTAGCTCAGCGGTAGAGCCAAGGCCCTGGGTTCGGTCCCCAGCTCCGGAAAAAAAAGAAAAAAAAAAAAGTCTCAGTATTTCACTACTACATGGGATTGTCTCCTGTCTGTATACCTCCAGCAAGACCCATAGAATAAATGTGCAATTTCCACTGCCTTCCTGCAGAAACTCCATCCTTGGCAGTGCCTTTGGAAGACCGTGTGGTAACGGTAGGAGAAACCGTGGCCTTCCAGTGCAAAGCAACCGGGAGCCCCACACCACGCATCACCTGGCTTAAGGGAGGTCGTCCATTGAGCCTCACAGAGCGGCACCATTTCACTCCAGGCAAGCAGCTGCTGGTTGTTCAGAACGTGGAGGCCGAGGATGCAGGCCGGTACACCTGTGAGATGTCGAATCCCCTGGGCACTGAGCGGGCACATAGCCAGCTGAGCATTCTACCCACCCCTGGCTGCCGGAAGGATGGAAGCACCGTAGGCATCTTCACAATTGCTGTGGTGTGCAGCATTGTGCTGACCTCGCTGGTCTGGGTGTGCATTATCTACCAGACCAGGAAGAAGAGTGAGGAGTACAGCGTCACTAACACAGGTCAGCGCCTAGCCGCTGGGGTGGGGCTGGGGGTGTGGTGTCACAGTCGGAGGTAAATGACGCAGGTCTGAGGGTTGCCTAGAACCTAAAAGGTCCCTAGAACTTTTAGGAATATGGATTCTGCCTGTAGAGTTGAGTTTGGTCCCCATGACAACATGCTAGCAGTAAAGGACGGAACAGGAAATGAGAATACTCTCAAATGCAAGGACTTGCTGGTCTCTGGCAGGTCAGAGGCCCCAGGGCCGTGCTTGTGATGAACTGGAATGCTCCTAGGCTCTCAGTCTTGTTAGGTCTTCCTTTCCTTGTTCCTGCGGACTCAGGCACCTGACTGCCATCATTTTTACACCAGGGCGTGAGCTGCTGCTGAGCCTCTGCACAGCTTTCGGACACTGTGGTGTGACCTTGTGACAGTGAATAGTTAGCTGTATTTATTGTTGCGGCAGCCCTGTTATTTGTCTTGTCTCCTTGCAGATGAAACCATTGTGCCTCCAGATGTTCCAAGCTACCTCTCCTCTCAGGGAACCCTTTCTGACCGGCAGGAAACTGTGGTCAGGACTGAGGGCGGTCCTCAGGCCAATGGGCATATTGAAAGCAATGGTAAGTTCAGGACAGTGAAGCAGTTGATCTGGCTGCCCCTAGTCCTGGGTGAAGCTTTACCTTCTCCACGGGGTAGTCTGGGCACCCGTGCCACATTTGGTGAACCAGGCCTTTAATTGACAGTGTTTTGCTTTGGATCTGGTGTAATGAAGTTCTATGCTTTTTAATATCTGATCCTCTAGAAAGTCCCTGCATTGGGCTTAGCACTGTCTTCTGGTCAAGGTAGGATTGCCAGGAAGAATATATGCACAGGACATTCCAGGTCCTAAAACCAGCCCACAGCTTTTACAGTGCTGTGGCACGTTACATGTGAGTGGTAAGTCAGTCAGTCACAGATACACTGAATATATATGGACAGTTTACACTGCTACTGGGTATGATGAGTATATAGGACTTGAGGTCTATCAGAGAAGGTGTGCAAACACAGCATTTCACAGAAAGGACTTGAATATCCTTGGATTTGGGCATCTCAGAGGAGCACAGGAACCAGTCCCTGGTGGATGCCAAGGTACTGGGAAAAGCTCTGCTCTGCTGGCCATTAGGCTGAGAGATCTCAGCACCTTCTGAGTTGTAAGGGCTCTGTTTCAGGTGTGTGTCTGAGAGACCCAAGCCTCTTCCCAGAGGTCGACGTGCACAGCATTGCATGCAGACAGCCCAAGCTGTGTGTTGGGTATACCAGAGAGCCCTGGAAGGTGACAGAGAAAGCCGACAGGACAACTGCTCCACACCCAACAGGTAGGAAACACTTAAGTCAGGGGAAGCAACTGCCTTTGACCCTGAAATTGGGTTGACTTAGAACAGAGTAGCAGCAAGTATCACTGGCCGCATGCTGTCTCTGCTTGTATTCAGAGTCCTGTGTCTCTTAGATAACTCAGTCTATGATGTGGCGAGCTGAAGGCTGAGTTTTCTTAACATAAGGAACTTACAAGATAAGGCCTACCCTTGGGCCAGGACGGTTTTGTGCAGACAAGGTTTCACTTTGTAGATCAGGCTGTCCTCAGCCTTCTGAGATGCTGTGGCTGGGCTCCCATGCCCTTCCATTAGGATGCTCTTTTGGGGGGCAGAAACTGATGCCTTATGTATTGAACAGGGTTCTCACTTAAACCCGGAGCTTACTGCTCCAGTTATCCAGCCAGCTAGCCTGTCCCAGGGTCCCCTGCCTCCGCTCCCCATGCCGTTGAACTAGTTGGGCCACCACACCTGCCTGGCCTTTCCAAGAGGCCTGGGGACCTGAGCTCTGATCCCACCGAGCCGCCTCCCCGCCTCCCCAGGACTCTCTAAGGCTTACTGTCTAATTGTTGAGAGGATTCCTTATGTGAGGCTAATGAAAGTTGTTCCTCTTAACCTCTCCTCCCTCATTTTTCCTGTGACCAGAGTGTGCTTTCTAAATTAGTTTCACATGAACACTTAAGCACACAAGACTAAGACGTGGTTGGTCGAGCTCCTCCCCATGTATACATACATTCTGGGGAGGGACAGGGTGGTTACAAAGGCAGTGGTAAACAGGACCCATCTTCCGGTTGGAAAGGAGTGGAGACTTAGTTGACCTCTGCTTCTCTTCTTCACTCAGCACACAGTGGCTCTGCAGTGTGCAGTGACTGTAGGACCGACACAGCCAGCCAGCCCAAGGAACAGGCCTTTCACCCCCAGACTGTGCCCAGAGACAGTGGGCAGCCAGGCACATCAAGCAGCCAAGAGCTGAGGCAGCATGACCGAGAATATTCTCCACACCATCCTTACAGTGGGACCGTGGATGGGTCTCATGCCCTCTCTGGGGGGTCCCTCTATCCGAGTAACCACGACAGAATACTGCCATCCCTGAAGAACAAGGCGGCATGCACGGATGGGAAAGGTATGTATTGTGTCAGAGGGGCATCAGTGGTTGGCTGGGAGCCCTTATGGGGTCAGGGCACGGTTTGATATACCTTGTTTTTTTTAAACAGGAGATTCCTCTTGGACTTTAGCAAAGTTACAGGAAGCAGACTGCATAGACCTAAAGCCTTCTCCTACGTTAACTTCAGGCAGCCCAGAGCTCATGGAAGACGCCATATCTACTGAGGCCCAGCACTTGCTTGTTTCCAATGGCCAGCTCCCCAAGGCCTGTGACTCCAGCCCTGACTCTGTGCCACTGAAAGGACAGGTCACGGGGAAACGGAGAGGACCATTGCTATTGGCCCCGAAAAGCTAGGCTTCATCTACCTCAGCTCTTTTAAAGCGGTTGCTACAGGAAAGAGGTAGGAGACGCTGTGGGAAGTTTGTGTCCAGACATCCCTCGGACAGTTGGACTTGCACGTGGAATGTCAGTCGGCTAAAGAACCTGGAGCACAGAAATGCAAGAGACTATTTGTGTACAAAAGGCAGAAAAAGTATTTGATACCACTGTACATAAGAGTTTTCAGAGATTTCATATATATTATATATCTTTTACAGAGACTATTTTAATCCTTAGCGCATGGGTCCCGCTTTTGGTGATATTTTCACATTAGGTTGCTGTCTGATTTTGGAGAGGGTCAGGAATCGTTCTGGTGCCTTAATGCACAGCAGGAATTCAGGTAAAACACATCAGCTGTTGGTGGTGGTTGGGAAGGAGGGCATCTTGGCTACGTGGCACTTAGTGGTCAGACTGGAGTGCATTGGCCAGACCTATGCAGGCTGGTGTTGGCAGCCTCACTAGAGCAGGGTGCACTGGTCTGTATTTGAGGACGAGACTGAGGGCTGTTAATCCACCGAACTCCAGGGCTCAGAACAAGCAAGCGCTGCCTCTCGTCTTTCTTTGTAACTCACTCGGTACAAGCAAATGTCGTCTCCTCAGTGGTTCTTTGAAGCTTACTAAGGCGGAGGCTGCCAGTGTTGGTGCCTGTGGAATTCCCAGCAGTGAGGTTTAGTTCCGCCAACACAGGGTCACAGTGGGGAGAAAAGGAAGATGTCTGCGTCCAGGGCCAGCTGAGTTCTGCGGAGCAGGCCTGTCCACGCTGTTCCTTGCACAGTGAGACTGGGCTTGGACTGCACGAGACTTGAGTCCTTGGCCTGCGTGTATTTGCACTTTGGGGCCCTGTTGCTAACCATCTTGTGAGTGCCAATGTGTAATTCAGTAAAGACTACATGGAAACAAAAACTCGGTCCTTAAAACCCCAGAAAGCTGCGGGGAAGTGTTGGCACAGTGATGGCCTGTGTCACGGTGTAGTGTCATCATAGGCCATCACTGTGCCAGGGCAAGCACACAGGAAGGCTATTCTCCACAGTTGGGTGATTAATGTTACTTCCACAAAATATGTGAATTTGCTGCTTCTGAGAGGCAATGTGAAAGAGGAAGTATTACTTTTTATGTACAGAGTTATTTATTTATAGAAATTTTGGTACAGTGTACATTGAAAACATGTAAAATATTGAAGTGTCTAACAAATGGCATTAAAGTGTCTTTAATAAAGGTTCATTTATAAATACTAAGTGTGTGCTGCGGTCATTGTTCTTGTAAGTGCAGTTCTGCTATTAATGTTTCCCCAAACGGAGAATACTTAGACAAAGCACAGACTACACACTGCTGCCCCAGGAAGGCAGTGGCACTACATTCCTCAGATAGCTCACTTTTTTTTGCCACATGGAGCTGGTTAGTCAAGCCTTATGCTCCCCAAATATGCTGACCCTCCCACCTCCTGCTGGCATATACCTTGAGGACAAAGGAGCAGCTCTGGCTGGTCTCCAGGGAGGACACAGTGCTCACGGACACACTGCTTCCCTCAGCCATGCTCCTAACTAAAGTCACTTGGGCCCACCCACTCACAAGCACTGCAGCTGCCTGCTGTCTGTCACACACTCCAGGGACTTTGGGGCACTTTGCTGTAAAGTAATATAATATAATCATGTGTTTTTATAGGAGAAATACAAGGGTAATTAAAAACAGCAGCCTCCTTACCAGAAAGAATGCGTGCTATGCACCTGCAGTTCGTGCTTTTTAAACAAAGCTATAATCTTACACAATAGGCATTAGCCCAGGGGAGAAACACCCACACGCAGAGTTCCTGCCCCAAGCCTCCTTCCTTTTCCCAGTCTGGTCATTCACTTCCAGTTGTAGCCAGCTTGCTTTTCTGGTGACTCCAATAGATAGCAGGAAGTGCAGGATGCTGATCAAAGGCCTTACCAAGAGTATTTATTGAGAGGACTGAGGGGCTGGGTCAGAGTTTCACCAAGGACAGTTTCCTGGGGCAGTCTGTGCCACCTTCATTAAGCTGTTCTCCGAGCCATCTTCGTAGCTGCACTGTAGCTCCAGGACGAGGAGAGGGGACTGCACAGCAGTCCTCCAAGGACATGAAGTGTCTTCTTCATGGGCTCTTCCTGCCCACCTCTAGCAGCAAGCTTCGGGTCTGGTCATAGGCACCCAGAAAGATAAAGCCTCCCATGCTGATTGCTGCCATTCTCGGGAAGACACCTGCAAATAGCCTAGGGACAGGAAATGGTCATGTTCCGGATGCCCAGGTTTGCTCATTTCAGTGCACCCACTCGCAATACCCCACAGAAACATCCCCCCTTCCTTGTAGAAGGCCACTGAGTAACATTCCCAAGGACACATGAGAAACTGGGGCTCAGCCTCGCATGGCTGCACCATCTGGGAGCGCTCAGGCTAACCCAGCAACCACCCTCCCACAGTGGGCTCCAATGAAGGAGTCAGGCATGCGTCTGGCAGAAGGCTGGAAGGGTGTATGGCAGTGGGACACCTGACAGAAGGCTGGAAGGGTGTATGGCAGTGGGACACCTGACAGAAGGCTGGAAGGGTGTATGGGACACCTGACAGAAGGCGGTAAGGGTGTATGGGACACCTGACAGAAGGCTGGAAGGGTGTATGGGACACCTGACAGAAGGCTGGAAGGGTGTATGGGACACCTGACAGAAGGCTGGAAGGGTGTATGGGACACCTGACAGAAGGCTGGAAGGGTGTATGGGACACCTGACAGAAGGCTGGAAGGGTGTATGGGACACCTGACAGAAGGCTGGAAGGGTGTATGGGACACCTGACAGAAGGCGGTAAGGGTGTATGGCAGTGGGACACCTGACAGAAGGCTGGAAGGGTGTATGGCAGTGGGACTCCTGACAGAAGGCTGGAAGGGTGTATGGCAGTGGGACTCCTGAGGGGCTTCTAGGTCTCAGTTCAGGGAGACAAAGCAAATTCTTAAACAGTTCTGCTTGCTTGTTCTGTGACTCGTGGTATTTTGTTGTTGGAGTTCCACAAATGTGATTCTACAAGAAGGAAATGACATGGTTCCTTTTTCTTGTTCAATCTAAATGGGAACACTGGAGTCACAGATTGTGGTGAAGGTGAACCACCTCACAGTGTCAGTTCTAGACTCTCAGGTGTCTATCCCTAATCCAGTCAGAACCACTGTGGTGCCAGGGAGTCTTCTCCAGATGCCCAGGAATTTTACAAATATGCATTGCGATGTTACTGAAGAAAAGTAATCCACTAATGACCCTCACCTGGCTGGACAAGCGAGCACTGTGAAAACAGAGTAGCACACAGCTGGAGAGAACAAGACAGAAGCAACCCCAGCCACAAAAGGTTATAAGTCCACAAGCTCTCACAGGGCAAGTCCTAGACTGTAAATTACCGCCTTTTACAGAGGCGGTGGGAGAGTGACAGACAGAAAGCCTGATCTACTTTCTACTGAAACTCTGTTGCTCAGAAAAGTGCTTCTGTAAGCAGAAAGACAAACTTAGAAAAACCACAACTTGGGCTGCCTCTGAGGGAAAAGGCACTTGCTGCCAAGACTGATGACACAAGTTCAATCCCTGGAGAAGAAAGAACCAGTTATCACAGGTAGTTTGATGTCCCTGTGTGCACACTATCAGAGAGACTTTGGGTGTAGGGCAAATGTTTTATTACGACAACACGCATGCCTTTTAAATATGTGGGGAAGCCTTTGTGCTAAGTGGAGGCTAATTAAGACAGCTGACAGGAAGACCCTGTGGGATACACAGCCCCCACACCTACATAACCAGTGGAGGTGATCAGCCGCCCTCCTACTTCTAGCTGGCAGTGCAGAGAAGAGTGAGCAAGGACTTTACACACTGGGACAGCTCTCTAGGGAGCTGGAGAGCATGGCTTAGCGGGTGAAGTGTAAGCAAGAGGAGCTGGGTTCAAATGTCTAGAAACTGACGCTGCACAGAGCAGACTCTGTGGCAACACCCCCACCCCCACCCTGTGCTCCTACAGTGACAGGCGTCCCAGAGGCTCTCAGGTCAGCTAGTCTGACACAGGAAGTGGCAAACAAGACACCTACTGTACAAAAGGTGCTAGAAGGGAGGCCTGGAGACTCGGAGCTGCTGCAGACCACTGGCCATGAGCATCCACCGGCTTCTAAGTCAATCTCACTCGCTTTTGCCACTAACAAGCTCAGCAGAGACAGATGGGAGCAGTTAGTGTCACCAGATCAATGGACCAATGGAGCCCCAATGGACTCCTTAAAGTGGAGTTTTGTAGGGGGAGGGGTTCCACCTATGCTTGCAGGCAGACTTGTGAGTAGGGCAGGGTGTGTTCCAAGGGCAACAGGATGGGGAGGAGCTCCAAGCAGGAGCTCCCAGCAGCAGTGAGTACATAAAGGGCACATTTTAAAAAGCCTCAGAGGATCAGCAAGGGGCAATCCAAGACAAGTGGACCTCGCCCCTGCTCTGCAGCTTCTGGGCTAAAGGAGCATGGGTAACCAGTCTGCCCTCCAGTGTGGCTCCCCCACCCTCTGAGAGAACATCAGGTTCCTTGGTTGTAGGGGCTACTGGGAGGTGTGTAGACTTGGTCGGCTTAGTGTGTGTGCAGAGCAGGGACCACAGACTGTGACGGCTCTATCTGGCACTGCCACAGAGGAGTGGCTGAGCCACCTGCCCAGAAAGGGCTCAGGAATTTCCATGTTCCTTGATCCAGTCATTTGCTCGAGAGATGCTGGAGCTGCGGTACGTTCAGTCGCAGCCGCTGCTGCCCAGAACATGCTGTTCAGTGCTGCTCTGTACAAGGTGACAGAGTGCAAGCCTGGGGACTCAGAAGATGAGCCAAAAATCCAATTATCTTTCGGCACTAAGGCAGGGTCAGAACAAGCATACACCCGTGGCCTGTTCTGCTTTCTCTCCTCTGGCACTGCTTAGTTTTAGTCAAGTGTGTGACATGACCCAGGCAGGGAAGGCTGCTCTCGCATCATCTGCACAGCAGCATGCAGCGGCCATGGCGGGTACTGTGCCATCCAGCATGCCCGTCTTGTCTCCACTGGCAGACAGGCTGCAGCGCCCACAACACCACAGTCGAAGCCCAGCTAAATCGCCACAGAATCTAGCAGCTGGCCTTTATGATGTCAAAAGCCAGTCACCAGCTGCTGCCTTTGTGGGCCCAGTCACTCTTACCTAAGAGGCTTCCCAAATCATGCATAAGGATGCTATGACTCACTGCAGATGCTACCACCAGGTTCCTATGTCCGACACAGCAAGAGTCTAAGTCCTGTCTGTTAGATCCAATCTGTACCTCAGACCATCAGAGCTGATGTTCAATGAAGCCACCCAGCCACCACTTTCAAACTTATAGCTGGAAAACTCTAACAGACATGGAGTTTGCTCTCTGGCAAAAAAGCCTTACCATATTCCCGGTCCATCAGCTGAAATTTAAAATGCCAAAGTTACACAAAAGCAGCAGTCAGTGGTGCCCCTGGCATGGGAATAAGATGATGGCAGTGCCAGGCGAAGAGGCTAAGAGCAGGAGGGTCAGGGCTGCACACGGGGCTGCTGCTCCCAATGCCGGGCTCACCCTCCTGCCTTCCAGAGAGGCTCCTTGTGTGCTCCACACAACATGTCAAGAGAGCTCCATAGACAGAATCTTTCTGCTTTTAACAACTCAACATAGACACAGTTCCTGTACGGCAAATCAGTGCACAGGGACAGCTGTATGGGGCATAAAGCAAAACATTTGGAGGCACATGGGGCTGAAGAGATGGTTCAGTGACCCAAGCTCAGATCCTCAGCATCACATGAAAGTCAGGTGCAGTGGTCCTCACTTGTGACCAGCACACAGGGAAGGGGACAGGTAGGCCCTCAGGACTCACTGTAGCCAAAATGGTGGGCTGGAGGTTGAGTAGGAGACTGTTGCAAGTGTGATTGAGGAAACCGCAACCTCTGTGCTCCACAGGTACACTCGCGGGCTAACACACCCATCTGCATACCACACGCAAAAAATGTGAGGCGCTTAGCCAGCAAGGAACAACAATGGCCACCTGAGGCCAAGCAGTGTGGAGCAGACAGCGCCGCCTGATGAGCTGAGTAACGCTTTAGAGAAAAACAGACTGCATATACCATGCTGGCCCGTACAATGATGGTTCATCCGAAAACCCAGTCCTCGGGCTCTCCCCATTTATGTGTCTCCGCAAACACTTACTGCTCCTACAGCTGCCCATAGTCATCTGGGAAGTCACAGGCTGCACTTGCAGCTAGGAGCCCTATTCACCAGGGCTGTAGGTGACACCACCTACACTTGTGTGAGCACATACTGTTTTCAGTGACAAAATTACCCACCAATAAAGCAACACCGATGATGCAGGCACGTGCCCACCGTAAGGCATGGCTGCCAACGGTTCTGAGTGCCTACCCAAGCCTACCGCACTTGCATTCTACGGTGTGTAAGTGGGAGCTTATCTGTATCCATGCTGCAGCCAAAATACATTTGCATGTCATCCAGTGTCAAGAAGGACAAGACCAAGAACCATGTGGCTAGAGTGCTCTGTCCCTGACTGTGCAATCTTACATATGCAGCATAAGAAAAGAAAGGGTGAGGTGTTCGTCCGCGGCAGGCAGACTTGAGGAAGAGCCAGTGGAGAAGAGGCCAGGCAGCAGAGGGCTTGCTTTGTCCTTACCCTGCTAGTCCCTGTGAGCGCCACACCCCATGCATGGCAGATAGCACATTCCCAACAGCAGTGCTGGACCCGGCCTAAGGAAGACAAGGAAGGGAGAGGGCTGTTACCTCCGAGCAGACCCCCCTCACCCTCATCCAAGGCTTGACCCAGGGTTGGCTTGGAAATCTCGCCTACATGCAGACCTGCAGACAAATACTTAGGGGTTGGGGGAGTTGCTTCTCACAGCTCACTTAGATACTAATGGCAATCATTCAACAGGAAGCCTGATGGAGGTGGGGGCTTCTACGTATGCATGGGTCCATCTCTAAGGCATGACAGTGGATGGAGAGTGCCACATGTTTTAAATGACCCTATCCTCAGGGTTGGTCCTCTGCCTTCTACAGCCCTGCACTTGGAGAGCTTGGTCCAGGGATGTTACTGGAATTCCTTAAAGCTCAGCCCAGAGTTTGTTTTGTTGTTTGGTTTTCTTTTTAACAATTTGGACAACTGTCAAGTCTTAGATCTGAAAACAGCAATACCAAGCAGAGGCCCTCAGATGTGCCGCTCCCACAGCACAGCTGTGAGAATGCTTGAGAAATGGAAGCGTGCTACACACAGATCCATCACAGTGACAGCTGCCTACGTGCGGCGGTGATGACAGTGACACTCTTCCAAAGTCAGGGTTATTAATGGCTCGTTCGGCAGGTTCTCGGGTTCTTACAGCGCCTCCTGCTCACAGACACGGCACGGAATCTGCATGATCTGATACTCACCTTTGCCAGCATGATCCTTGTCTTAGCCACATCCAGAGGTGTAGTGACTGCAGCTGCAAAGCCACCTGTGTGGAAGATCCGGCTGTCAGAGGTGTCCAGACAGTAACCAGCACCTCTGCAGCTGCGTACCCAGAACTGTCAAAATGATCGCCATCGTGTCTACTGACTGTTGAGAACCGGACACACATGAACAAGTTCATCTCCTTCACAGCCTGTGCAGTACTGGAGCGGAAGGGGAAGGACGCTCAGCTGGGCTAAGGAGTGAGGCCCTACGACTTGCCTTGCTCTTGCACTGTCTGGCACACTAACCCAACTGTGCATATGACACGTGGAACGGCCAGGTGTGGGTCTTCAGTGAGGAGCACATGGCTCCCAGGGTTGGGGGAATCACACCTTTCTGCGGGGTACCTGCTTTACAGTCTCCAGAAAGCTTTGGTTCTGTCTGTTCTGATGAGCAGAGGGGCAGGCCCCTGTGTGCCATGGGGGACCTCTGTATGAACAGCCAGCCTCTTCGCGATAAGACAGTGCTTTCGTTATTTCCCAGGCTCTGGAGAACAGTGCAGGAAAGGCCTATAGTTCTGCCCTCTGCGTCGCCTCAGAACCCTCTTGCCTTGGCATGCATTCGGCCTCCACACTCTGTGTTTCCCTCTTCTAGTTTCTGTGCTGTCAAACTGTCTATAGGTTTTTAACAGTGCTCTTATCTGTGGGCACAGAAACCAAAACTCTTGTCGCTACTGCAAGCCACAGTTTATGGTCTTAAATGGTTTTGTTTGCTTACGACAAGGTCTTAAGGCGATGTACTTGGAGTTGGCCTGAGATCAGGCTGATCTCGAACACACAGAAGTAGCTTTCACTCCCTGTCCTGGGATTAAAGGCACCTGACCCCACCACACCAAGCTTGATGTCAGTATTTTATTCACTTGGTACAACAATGCGTTTGAAACCCTGAAAGGCCGAGGGCTGCAGAAATAAAACTCTGAAGGGCTTTCAGGAGGCTCAGCTCCTGGGAGCTGGGGGTGAACAGCTGTTTGGGGGGGGATGGGGTTTGCACAGAAGACTCCAGAAATAGCTCCAGGCGCCCCCTGCTGTGGTGTACAAGCAAAGGGGTATTTGACCTCTGACAAATATCTTTCTAAATACGGGGCTGAAGCGAAGTCGTTATAGTGACCTTGGCTGTGGTGACATCTGCTCTGACAGTTGTGGGAAGGCACACCCACTCCTTGTTTATATTCTATTCTCAGTTACCCACAATTGCCACACACCTCAGGCCTGCCAGTGGCTCCTTTGTCCAGAACCTCTTTTTGTCCTCTTAAACTGAGTTTGGGGGCCAACCAGATGGCTTGCAAGTTAAGGGCATTTGCCATGAGCCTGATGTGCCAAGTGTGACCCCTGAAGGCACATGAAGGAAGAAGGGGGCTGACCCCTCAAATGTCCTGATTCCCCATGCTTCCGTGGCACGCACATGCCTTAATCCCACCCACCACACACTAAACAGACAGATCTTAAAACATTCGAAAAGGCTCTGCTCGGTGCAGAGCTGAGATCTGCTCTTAAGTCTGGCCAGCTGCAACACCTTTGGCCCTGGCCCCTGACGCCTCAGATGCTCATCTGTACGGTGCAGGCAACCGTGGGGCGGGCATCATTATTAAAGAGTCCCTCCTTATCCAGACGAGGAGTAACCGCAGTAGTCTGTTAGGTAAGACTTGCTGTCCAGGCGAGCACTACGCTCAGTAGCTCTTTGCTACTTGATACAAGCTGGACTCATCTGGAGGAGCTGCCTCCATTGGCCCGTAATTAAGTCTGATTCATGTGTGAGGGCCCAGCCTACTGTGGGCAGTGCCGCCCCTCGACACATGGTCTTCGGCTGATGAAAGATCAGGCTGAGCAAGCCTAGAGTGTCGCCTCGGCTTCCGCCCCTGCTTCGAGTTCCTATCCTGATGTCAGGAAAAGCCACGAGCTGAAGCAAACCCTTTCTTCCCACATTGATTTTTGGGGTTTATCACAGCAACGAGAAGCAGGCTAAGACATGGTAGAGGGAATGGGTGACTTCTCTTCCCTGTCTCTAATCCAGTGTACAGAGCTGGCACTCAACATGCTTAGTGAGTGCCCCAGACAAGTCTACGTTTCTTACAAACCAGACGTAAGGTGAGCCTGTAAAACACAGGGAAGGCTGACAGGAGGGCCGCCCTCGCTTACTTGCCAGGCTCGTCAGAGATGCCAGCACCGTCACAGCACCCCCACGGCCACACGGCAGCTGTGTGGAGCTGGGAATGAGGCTGCATCTACCCTACCCTCGAAAATGACCTTGGGACACCCCAGGACTCTGACACAGCAGCACATTAAAATAATTCTGAGTATTAGACTTTATTCCCTTATGTAAAAATATTCTCAAGCTGCCCTAAATCCACTCATAAAGCTGACAGACAGCATTTAATCAATGTGGTTAGCTCAGGTTGAACTTCTCTGGCCGCCGGCAGAGGTTACCCATCCTTCCCTGTGGACACCTGCATATTCTCCAGACACGTGTGCTCCATGAAGCAGTGTGGAAGAGAGAGGACTCAAAACGTCCACGCTTTGATAGGCCCCGATTTTACTACCGTGCTGGGATCTGTATTTTATGCAAGGTGTTAATGAATCAATGTGAAGCCGCCGCCCCCCCCTGCTGGGCTACTTTAACTCACACAGCGCACAGCTTTGTACCTTTACCATTTAAATGAAACCCTGTACTCTGTATATTCCGCTTACAGGATACACAAGGAGCACGGCACTCCAGACAGGAAACAGCCTGCTCAGCAAGTGCAGCCTGTGCTCATGGAACCAATCCCAGGCTGTTCTACCGAGTATTAAGCTACACCACCTTTCCGGGGCATATTCACAGATCTGATTTTCACAGGAAAACTACTTGCTGCCTTGGGGAACAAATGCCTTCTGACAGGCAAAAGAATCCCTTTCTTTCTGACAGCCTGGGGCTCTCACCTCAGAGCTGAAGCCAGGAATGCAGAGGAGGGCAGTGGGGAGGAGGCCCCAAGCCCACCCCTGGCAGCCGGCTACTCTCTGCTCCTGGATCCTCCTAGCTGATGCATGCGGGAGTAAGACCTCCTTCCCCTGCACTCAGTCTGTAAGCACTGCTCCACAGTGTCGCTGTGTGCTCCGGCCTGTGCCAGACCCTCACCTTTGTCACACACGGACTCCTGCATTCTGTGCCACAATGCCAGGATGAGAGAGCCACTTCTCCCTCAGACCTTCTCTAAGAGAACGTGAGGAAGTGTCTACCATAAGAAACTGATCAGAAGATACCTGAATACCAAAAGGGTTGCAAACGTATCAATACTCACCATCACTATGTTTGTAAGAGTCAGGGCCTGGACTGAGAAGCTGGCAAGGCCTTTCCTTTAACCCTGACCAAAAGCCAGGGGATGTCTAAGCATGACAGCCATTGGCACCTCCAATCTCAAGAGCCATTGTGGGTATCTGTGCCCAGGAGTTTAGGAAACGAGTCAGAGCACAGGAGCGTGCCGAGGACGGCACCAAGCACAGCCCTTGGCAATGACCGCACCAGCGTGAAATTGGAAAAGCACAAAGGAGAATCTGATCTGACTGTGGGCAAGTCTGATCATGAGGAGCGGGGCGACCATACGGCAGTGTGTGAAGTCTGGACAGGACTGGGTAGGAGGCCATTCTTCACCTCCCCGGCATGCAAGACAGGGCTGTGATCCGCTCTTGCAGAACTCCAGTTTACTCAATTTGGACTGTTTTCAAATTACGTTTATCCTGTAGCAATGCTTCCAAAATACTCATCTTGTTTCTCTAGACTAACATTTATACCAAATGCCTGCCCCCAAATAATAATGTAAGCAAAAATATATTTCTTTTTACTAATGGAGGAAGATCTGTTAACAGTGTGTTTTTCCCATGTAGGTCTTAAATTCCTTTATTTGGCAGAATCTCGTCTGGAAACAATGAGATGGCTGGAGAGAGGATTTACAGGCTCAGATGATAAAAACTACACTGTGCAGTGACTTCCAGTGCCATCCAAGAGAGGAGAGAACCGCTTTCCACTTTAGTGGTGTTGCTTTCTCTTGCTGGAGGAGTGATGCCTCCTCACAGCTGTTCATTTTACAGATCACCAAGGGCCAACACACACATCACTGGGTCCCTCAAGGGAGGAATGATTACTGCTATGTTATGGATCAGAGAACTGGTGCCCAACATCTTCTCTAGGAACTGGGGTCAGTCACTTGTCAGACAGAAAGCCCAGCCTAGGTCCCAGGCACTGTCTCCTGGCCCAGCCTCACAGCAGCCTTAGTGGAACACTACATTCCTGAAAGGCCCTAGGGATTGGGGATTTAGCTCAGTGGTAGAGAGCTTGCCTAGCAAGCGCAAAGCCCTGGGTTCAGTCCCCAGCTCCGGAAAAAAAAAAAAAAAAAAAAAAAGAAAGGCCCTGAGGACAGGTCCCTACCACAGGGCTAGTGTGACAAATGTGCCAAAGGAGCAGTCCTCAGCAGAGAGGACTGTACTGAAAGCCATTCCCAAACACATAGTATCAATGTATTTGCATGTAAATCCGGGGGCCACATCAGATACATTGCTTATTCCTTACTTGAAGATGGATATGCTTTAGAGCAGTGGTTTTCAGCTTAGGGGTCGAATGACCCTTCACAGGGGTCACCTAAAACCATTGGAAAACCACAGATATCTACATTATACTCATAACAGTAGAAAAATTACAGTTATAGAGTAGCAACAAACATAGTTTTATGCTGGGGGGGGGGGAGTCACCACAGCATGAGGAACTGTAATAAAGGGTCCCAGCATTAGGGAGGTTGAGAGCCACTGTTTTGAAATTATTCAACTCCAAGAAGTGACTTTTCTTGTCCAGGGCAACTAAATCCCTCTAACATTTACTTGTGTTCTGCACCCAACACTGCCCCACCATCTGGTCCTTTGCCCAATTCAAGGAGACAGTCAGGAAAATAAACTTCTCTAAAGGGCTAGGTAGCAAAGAATCCTAAGCTCTGGAAAATGAATTGAGACCACCTCTCCCTTTAAGCCAGTCACAGATGATCTGGGAGTGGAAGCTATTACCCTCCCCATCTGCACACACTGATATCCTGCCTCCAGGAAAAGTTCTTAGTTTCTGTGATTACTTCCACAACTTAAATAGATTTAAATTACTAACAAAGGAGACTATAAAATGTATGATTTCTATTGTCCTAATCACTACATGTAAATAAATAAAATCCAACAACTTATAAAGAATTTGGAAAAGAGTCATTTTCCCCTAAAGCTGCTAATCTTCCAACCTACCTGCCCATCCGTCCACCAGGATTACATTCTAAACACTTTCAGTTCTCTGGCCAAGTTCTACTTTGCTTTACTGCAACTACAGCTTCCTGTATCTGTACCGACAAAACAGATCTTTCTCTTAGGGTTCTGAACTTAGCACTTACACCGTCCTTTAAAGCACCTGTGTTCTTGGGACTTAATGATGGATCCATGACACTGCACACTGAATTCTGCTCTGGCTTTAATGTCTCCGAATGCCCAGATGTTCGCACGGCTGAGTTTCCTGCCCCGTGCAGTTGAGCCCGCAGGAAGCTGTGGAGTAGCCCCTGCTCTCCTGACAGTAATTAATCTCCCGCACTGTCAAACATGTCACATGGCCGTGAATCTCGGATCACCCACGACACTGCCCCCAGCAGACAGCTGTGCAGCTCACCCCGCTTCCACAGAGGGCTTTATAAATTATCCTTAAGGTAATCTGAGGGCCCGAGTGAGGCTTTAATAAAGATAAAAAGAAAAAGGGAAATTTGTCAAGGACAAATTGGGTGTCATTCAAGCAGACACCTCTTTCGCGGGTTTTCTTCCCTCTAAGACAACTCGTTTCCTAACTTGCCAGTGAAGCTGTCTTCATCTAAGCAGTTGGAATTCCTGAAGAACGCTGTTTCGCACAGCCAGCATGCTGACAGCCCCCACCTCAGTCTTCCCCAGCACAGTATGATCCCTCGCACCTGCAAAAGCTCCACAGACGGCTGACTGCCAAGACTCCACCACACGGCCCCGCCGCCACGACCAGAGCGCCTGTGTGCAAGGAGAAAGAAAACACAAGTTATCCCATCTTGGAGTTTATCAGAGCCTGCTGTGGGCTTAGCTTGGGATGGGAACGTAAGTGAGAATCTATTTTGGAAGCATTCTTCAATGGTGACATAAGTGACTTTCCCAAGGACTTAACTGCATTCTAAAATTAGTCAAAGAAGGTCAGGCTGCAGCTACATGATGGTTCTCAAAGTATTTTCAAGGAAGATTTCACATACACAAAGTAAAATAAAGATAATAAACTTATGACAATGGAATAGTTTGCATATTTCCCATATAACCCTAAGCATATAAATACAATAATTGATAATTATTCCTGAACAGTGTATGTCAACTCCTTAGTTCTTTTCGAAGTCCTTATCCGCATCCCTCCTTTGAAAGATACCTGAGCGGTACTTTAACTGAAGGGGGCGGGACATGTTTTGAGACAGCATCTAACGATCTCCAGGCTACCCCAAACTCAGGATCATCCTACTTCAGACTCCAAGTGTGAAGATTACAGGTGTGTGCTACCATGCCCCGCATTAATTCAGATTATTGAAAACATGTTTATGCTGCTCATTGAAAGCTTGCTGCCTGGTGTGATCTGATCGCACCCCATGGAATATCGCGCAATGCTCAGTCTACTCTCTAATTGTCTTCCAAAGTCTGTGGCCTCTCAGCAACCTTACATGCTGGGTCTATTACTTCTGTCCAGGCTTCTGAGGTACAGCCTTGAAAAATACTCCTTTCCCTGGCTTCACTGAGGAAGCCGCCACTAAACTTCATATATTTAAAGTATACAATTTGATAAGTTTGGGCAGACATGCACACAGAGTCACTGCTACAAAGAGACCACGGACTGACTTAGGAGCCTTTGGGAATTTCTCTCCTGAGCCCCACATCACTGTCCTCTCAGCAACTGATATTCCTGCCCCTTGCGACTGGTTTACATATTCCAGAATTTTATTTTATTTTATCGGATTTTCTTATTTACATTTTAAATGTTATCCCCTTTCCCAGTTTCCCCTCCAGAAACTCTGCTATCCCATTCCCCACCCACCCCCATCCCCACTTCTATGAGGGCGCTCCCACCCCCCCCTCCTCCCTCCCACCTCCCTGCCCTGACATTCCCCTACACTGGGGTATCAAAATGTAATCCCATTTTCTTTTATCTGCCTCCTCTCAAAACTACGCTGTGGTACGTCCACATCACGACAGATACCGGACGTCATTCCCTTCTTGTTAGTGAGCAACGAACCAGACACAGGTGCATCATTTCTTTTTCTAGTTTGGGGCTGTTGGCGATAATCCCACATGAACATTTACAAACAAGCCTTTCCATGGAAAATGCCTTCCTTTCTGATAAGGAAATAACTAATAACTAAGAAGGAAGTAGCTAGGGCAGAAGTAGGTACATTTAACTTTACAAAGTCGCCATGCTGTTTTCCAAAATGGCTGTACATTTCACATTCCCAGCAGCCCTGGCTCGTTCGCAACCTTCCCAAGCTTGGTCGCCAGCATTAAGTGTTCCCATTCTAGGATGTGTACAGTACTATATCACTATGTTGTTTTGTTGTTTTTAGATTTTAAGAGGGGATGGCATGGGCACATGGGCATAGGTACCAGAGGTCAGAGGACTTCCGAAGCCTGGGGCTGGAGATTATGGAATGGTGAGCCACTCCACGTGAGTGCCTGGAACCAAGCCCACATCCTCTGAAAGAGCAGTGCATATTCTTAACCGAGTTGCCGCTCCATGGCTTTAATGACGGTATATTCTCTTCACATACTTATCTCCCATCTGTGAATGTTCAAACACCTGTGTATTTGTATCAGGTTGCCTATTATCTAAATTAAAGATATTGCAAAGTTCTTAATATATTCTGAGTACATTTGTAAATATCTGTGACTCACCTTTTCATTCTCTGAACAATGTTTTTTGAATAGGCATTACATTTTCATTAAGTCCAAATTATTTTAATATAATCACAATATTCAAATATATTAATATTCATATTACAGAGGGGGAGATTTGTTTCATTTTGCTTAAGGTAGGGTCTCATTCTTTAGTTCAAGCTGACCTAGAACTCACCACATAAACTACGCTGGTCTTGAACCTGTGGTAATCCTCTGGGTGCTGTCTGCCCAGCACCAAGACCTCTGGTCTGTACCACGGGGCCCAGGTTATAGATCCTGCTTTTGGTGTCATTTGTAAGAAAACTTTGCTTATTTTAATGACACAAAGATTTTCCCCTATATATTTGAAATTTTAAGTTTTTAAGAGTATTTACATCTTTACCTTTGAGTTAATGTAATCTGTTATGTTATGAAGCCTGGGCCAGGGTTCTTTCATTTTGATTTATAAAAAGAATGCCCAATGGTTCTAATGCTTGGAAAAAATAGCCCTCTCCTCAGTGAAAACTTTCTCCAAAATCTGCTCTCAAGTTGGTCCTCATTTATAGATACCAACCCTATACTTTCTTGACTATCACACATTTTAATATAGCTTGAAATTAAGTAGTTTCAGTTTTCCAGATTAGTTCTTTGTCAAGTTTGTTTTTATTCTTTCAGGTTCGTCATATTTCCATATGACTTTTAACATCAGATGGCCAATTCCCACAGCACACCGTTCTGAGAGTTCATCCATATTACATGCATCCATGGACTGTTTTTGGATGGAATGGATACATTGGCAACACTGCTTTTTTTTTTTCCTGGCCTCTTCATCATTTTAGCTGCCTTTCTATTTCTATGAAGACACTATGGACAAAACAACTCATAAGAGAAAATGTTTATTGTGGCTCACAGCTGCGGAGGGTAAGAGTCCATCATCCTCATGGTAGGGAACACAGCAGCAGGCAGGAATGACACTGGGACAATAATGTCAGCTTACATCTGACTCACAAGCAGGAGGCAGAGACTAGAGAACAGGGAATGCATGGCCTCTTTGAAATCTCATCCCAGTGACACACCTCCTCCAGCAAGGCCACACCTCCTAATCCTTCCCAAACAGTTCTAACAGGGACCAAAGTACTCAAATACATGAGCCCACAGAAATAATCATCTCTCCCTTCACTGGAGCTTCCGATAAATTTCTCTTAACTCTGCACTAGCATTTCATAGGCTTTGACACTGGTTTTATCAGATTTATTTTTGAGTACTCCATATGTACTATGTAAAGGAAACTGCTTGCTTTGAACATTCAATGTCTATCTGCTCATTGCTAATAGTAACTGATTATCAATACAAATGATTTTATATAATTTGTGTTCTACACCATTGGTCAGTCAATGGTTCAGCTCTGCTCCTGTGTGGACATCATCAACTTTCTCCACAATTAAAGTCAGGCCTACTTCCTTTCTAATTGGAGTATCTTATTTCTTTGCCTTATCCTGAATGACTACACCTATTACCAAGCAGAGTATCTTACTTTTAATGTTTAGAACAGTATAATGACCCAGACGTAGTGTGGCGCTGGAGAACTGACCAAACACAATACAAGTAAGATTAAAACAGCTGACTGACTCAACATCCGTCTCCTGTCTGAGTATTTATTTCCCTGCTGACGACTCCCTCTGGAAGGGTTGTTACAGGATCACTAAGGATTTGATGATGATTCCACAAAAACAAATCAAGACACACACACAGCCCTGTTTACCTTGACCAGTTGAGGTTTTTAACACTAAATAACAAGATACTTGCTGCCGTGTGATATCTTTCTTCTCAACCCTATGAAGAAGAGTAATTCTCTGTATAGTTACTAAATCTACTGGGCTAAACGTATACCTATCAAACAGGATTTTTAACCCTGCTTAGGAAAACAAATAGACTTTAAGAAACCTTGCTACAACTGCATTTCTAAAGTCCTGAGCTATACAGCACAGAATTTGGTAGATTTTAGTAAGCTTTAATGTTTGAAAATAAATGGGTGGCTTTATGGAAATCATTATTTTCGCAATTTCTCTCTAAGCATTAGAGATACAATGGGATACAGGGAAGGACAACAATGTCAATCTTTTGTAGCAACCAGTATGTATTTAGTCATAATATGATTAAAAAAAAAAAGTCAGGGAGCATGCATGTTAAATGCCTACCTGTGCACACTTTCCCCGTGTGTGTGTGTGTGTGTGTGTGTGTGTGTGTGTGTGTGTGTGTGTGTGCCTTCCTCACGCTAGGCACATACTCTAGCATTGAGCTATACCTCCAGCCCTTAACAGCAGGCAAGCTTTGACACCATCACTCACTAAAATACTAACTGGAAAAGAAAGGCAGGCATGAACCACATTTTCTTAGTGAGAAGGGGTCATCTTCTATTATTAGTCTCCTGACGTTTTCTCAAGAGGAGATTATTCTGAACACTTAAGCTGCTGCCCACGACCTTGATTTATGGCAACAGTAAAGAACAAACAAGGGATGAATGATATCACAGAAGGAGAAGTCAAAGATACTATGTAATTCATAAACGCAGCAAATGTGCAGAACTGTCCTCCAGGTGTTTGTTGTAGGCTCAAGGGAACCACAAAACTTCCAGGACAAACAATCCATGAGGGGTGTGTGTGTGTGTGTGTTACTGTATATTATATAAATAATTATATGTGTGTGTTACTATATATTATATAAAGTGTGTATGTGTTACTATATATTATATAAATTATATGTGTGTGTTACTATATATTATATAAAGTGTGTGTGTTACTGTATATTATATAAATTATATGTGTGTTACTATATATTATATAAAGTGTGTGTGTGTGTGTGTGTGTGTGTGTGTGTGTGTGTGAGAGAGAGAGAGAGAGGAGGGGGTAGGATTTTGAAAGAGAGAGGGAGTGCTGGAGAAGTTTCACAGTGGTGTCTGCTGTGTTCTACAAAGAAAAAGGACCTGCTTACTAAGGGAAGGAAACAAAATCAAAATACATTCCAATACTGAAGACTGTTTAAATATAGAATCTCCATGGACAAGCCCAATTTTTTGCTTCACCTGGGCAGAATTAGCTTAAGAAGATAGAAAGAAATCATTTTGTAATAAAGTGAACAGTTATAAAAATCTTAGGAAAAACAGTCCTTAAGTCCCTAGAGAAACTAAAACAAAGTCAGAGGCCAATATCAGTGGTAAATTTAGTGCTAATAATAACTGACAGCAACAGGCACAACTGCCTCCTGTAGCCACTGAACACTCCACACAGTAGGACCCTCACCACGGTCTCCTGAAGAGTGTGCAACAGTTAGTGTTAGGTCATCTTTTAGACAAGAACACTAACGCTCTAGACCTTAGATCACTAGCAAGCCTAGCATCGGTGGGGATGGGACCATATGGTGTGTCCTATAGGACACCAGGATTTAGGTCTTCAGATAGGCACTGTATTCAGCACAGAGTGGCATATGCATCAGAGTAAACACAACAGGAACCACAGTCACCAATGCAATGATACGGAAATACCCAAGAGAGGTGGCTCAGGACTGCAATCCCAGCATTTAGAGGAAAGATTGCTATGGCTCAGAGGCCAGCCTGGGCTACATAGTGAGTTCCAGGGCAGCCTGGAATGAGATGGCCCTTTCTCAAAAACAAAACCAAACAAACAAAAAAGGCTATTGCTGATTGGCTAATAAATAAGTATATAATAAAGTACTCCTACTATGTCACATTCATTGCAATTTGCCTCAGTCTGTTCAAAGTTGGTTTTTTTGTTTGTTTGTTTGTTTTTTTTTAAGTGAGTAGCTGAATATAAAATCTTGGGAAAGTGACTTTGAGACTGACAAATCTAAATAGATGTGAACCATTTACAAATTCTACATCGTGGAGTTAATAAGAAAAATAGGAACTATGCTGATAAAAGGTACTATATACAAATTAGAAAACTATTTAAAGTTGTAACTTAGCTCGTATGTGCAGGGACAGGAGGATGGAATATACCAAAACAAATCAAAACAAATTTAAAAATTTAAAAATACTGGGGTTGGGGATTTAGCTCAGTGGTAGAGCGCTTGCCTAGGAAGCGCAAGGCCCTGGATTTGGTCTCCAGCTCGAAAAAAAAAAGAACCAAAAAAAAAAAAAAAAACCAGAAGGCCACATATCCCAGGTATTTGCATCCTGATCTCAATTCTATGGTTTTTCCCCTTTTTCTTTTCAAATAAAAATGAAGCTCTATGATGACTATGTAGACATTTATTTATATCAAAGAGAAATTCAAATTTAAGGGTTGAGACTAGCCATGAGAATGTACTTAACTTCTCCAGTTTTCCTTAAGCAAGCCTTTCTTAATATGGAGGGAAGGAAATATTTCTAATAGCATGTGCAAACAAATTTATTGTAAAATAATTTTAGAGTTACAAAAACAGTAGAGTCCCTATGTACTCTCCTGCTAACTTCCATAGTTCAATGATCAAAGCTGACTACAGAAATCAGTATGCACCTACTAAGTGCATGCCTTTATGCAGTGTCACAAGAGTTGCTACTGTGTATTAGTATGCAAGCTACAAACCTCTGCCCAGCCTTTTCACCTACTGGTAACTCAGTGGCATTGCTGTACAGAAAACTGAGCTGAACCATTTCCCAAATGGTTCTCACTTTCTTCCTCCTCCTCCTCTTCCTCCTCCTCTCTCCTTCTTTTTTAAAAATAATGTTTCATCTTGTAACTTATGTAGACTTGTGTAACTTCTCTATGTAGACCAGGTTGGTCTTGAACTAAAGGCATGCACCACCACCTGGCTTTAGCCATTGTTGAAGGCCTATCTGAGGACGAACAATGAGAAACTTGGGCTCACCCCTCCCCAGCCCAGCATGGCAGTATTCACAGGCAAGAGGTACAAACAGGCAGTGTCAGAAATGAATGGAATCCAAGTGCAGGCAGCTAGCTTCCATGAGAGCTCGCCGTGAAGAGCTTGTGTTTCTCACTTCTAAAGGCCCACGCAAATGAACTCTATTGTCTGATGAAAGACAAATTGAAGAGCAGGAACTCAGCTCTAGCCTGACAACATCCACAACATGGGACTTCTAAACTTCCATCCAAAAGGACATTTGACTTCCCATCTGGTAGAGTATAAGATTTTACTATGTCATTTTCATGGGTACATAATAGGTTATTTCCAAGTCATCTACTCAATTTCAAAATAATGATGTCAGACATCCAAGACAACTAAGACAGCATGAAGGCTTTCACACCTACGTAGCTCTTGGGATCGATCAGCTCTGGGAGACTCATGGCTGTGAATCCACCAGCAGGTGCGCTACACAGTGGAACCAGCACATGACCACCTCCTGGACACGTTCCCTTACGGACTGACAAAGCTACTGTGTAGCCTTGTACAGGATCCCAAGACCATCTGACAGCTACCTGTGACTCTGTGACAAGGGTCCTGACTGTCCCCACATGAGCACAACAGAGAAATCACCTCATAGAACACAATCTCCTTATGTGACTGTAAAAGCAACTTATGTGGGTAAAACCATAAACACAAAAACTGGCCACAAGGCTTCTGCTTCCACGAAGACTCTATGACCTCACATTTAGATGTTAAAGAATCACAGAATATATGAAGACAAGTACACCATTATTTAACCTTGAGGGAAATGCAAATCAAAACTCTGCTGAGGCAGTAGTCTACAACTATTTTAGAGTGGCTGTTTCCTTTAAGTCAGTGCACATGGAACAAAGACACAGAGCAGGATCTCTAACGTATGCTGGTGAGAATGCAGAGTGCACTGGAAACCACTCACACCCTCATGGGCTTTTGTGCAATTAAGGAATCACCTATACAGAATCTTACACAATTAAGCACATACCCTCTTTCCAGCCCAGGGACACCACTCCTAGGCAGCTTGGGGGGGAGTAAGCCTATGTCCATACATGTGGATACTTACAGAAACTTATGAATAGCCAGGAAGCCTGGGAATAGCTCAGATGTACATCAGTACTGAATGGAGCCACACATTCTGAAATGCCACAGGGGCAAAAAGCAATACAAAGACCTAACAGCATTCTAGAAGAGAAGGTGGCCGGCAGAGCATAGAATGCTACTTGGCCTGCTCTGCCTGCTTATGGGCAATAGAAAGCAGTGACTGCTGGGGATTTGGGGCAGGAAGGACACTGGCAACACAGTAACAGGAGTGAGCAGGGCTGTGTGCATGCAGTGGCTCTAACACCCTCAGAACTAATGCATCTTGTTTATGTATGCATAGTACTCCTTGAGGAGCTAAAACTATGTACCACTCCACACATGCATTTAACAGGACTGGGGAGATGACTCAGCAGTTAGGAGCACTGGCTGCTCTCCGTGCACTGAGTTCAATTCCCAGCACTCGCATGGCAGCTCACAACCCTCTGTAGCTACAGCTCCATGGGAGCCAATGCCCTCTTCTGCTCTCTCCAGGCAGCAGGCACACATGTAGTATAGACACAAGCTTGCAGGCAACACATAAAACTAAAACTAAAAATTTAAAAAGAACTTTAAACACAGTACTGGAATCTGTGGTTACTACAAAAACTCCTAGCAATTTCTCAGCTAGCCAGAACTCTACAAATGTCCTGATTCTGGAGAGAAATGGACCCAGCCCGTCCTTCCGTCTTTGGACCTGTAAGCATTGCCGTGGATGCGAGTGCCGGGGCGTTAGCGTGAGCAGCGGCTGTGAATGCTGGCCATTGTGGGGCCCTGCAGTCTGAATGCTGGCCACTGAGGAGTGCACACAGGGCTCTTGTTTGCCATTGGACTCACAGTTCTTTTGTCACACACTGAAAAGGGACCTGGTATGCTAAGGGAATGTGACCTCCTCATTGGACAGCTGTTACATCACGCCTTGAAAAGTGGACCGAGGAATCTGTTTTTACCCTGTGCCATGAAGGAAACGTTAAAACATAACAACAAAAGACCCCAAAACTCCATTAAATGAGCTGCAGTACTTTTAAAATCATCACATATGGTAAATCTTTAGTGTCCTAGTTTATCTGAAACTTAAAAACCTTACATTTACTTGTGTGTTGGGGGTGCAGCCACGCCCGTGTGTGCGCACGGGTGGAGAGCGGCATGACTCGGGGTCAGAGGATAATGTTTAGGAGTCGGTTCTCTCCTTCTACTGTGTGGATCCTGGGGGAGAACTTGGGCCATCGGGCTTGAGGGCGAATACCATCTTGCCGGTACCACCTTACAGCTTACTTTAAAAAGAGTGATGTTTTGAATTCATTTATTCCTCTTTCATATGCAACTTTAATAGGATTTATTTTGGAGTTCAAACTAACTATGACATTTTAAAGAGTGTTTTCCTTAGCAAACCCATAAAATTATGGTGGCATCAGCTTGGTTTCTGTCTGTTCCTTTTCTTGTAATAGAGGTGGGACTGGAGTTGGGGATTTAAGCACTGTGCTGCCCAGCTGTCCCCAGCCCCAAGCCCTACCTCGGTTCTGCTTCGTTATTTATACACCCTTCTCACTTGAACAAGAACTTCCCATCTTTCATGACCATTACCTAGCAAGACCTACATTCTATATCGCAGACGCACAGACTCAGCACGGCTCTCTATGTGTACGTGCACAGTGCAACACTGAAGTTGTATATGATGATGACGACTTGTACCATGGAGTTCTCTTCTTATTAAGTCCTCGGCAATGCTGGCAAAGACCCGTGTAATTACAGCACTGCCATGGCCCCATGTGATGAAGAACAGATTCGATGCCTATGCATGTTTAAGTAATAATCAATCTCTGTGCATGTGTGCGTGCCTGTGTGCGGAAATTAGAGGGCGAGCTTTGGTAGCTGGCCCTCATCTCCCACCTTGTTGAAGCACTTTCTCCAGCATACTCCACAGCCCACAGGTCCCAGCCTACTGCTGCCATGTCAGCTCACCAGAGGCATCCTGGGATGCACTACCATACTGGCTTTCTATGTAGGTTTTAAGGATTGAACTAGATTGTCAGGCCTGTGTGACAAGCCCATTTTACCTGCTGAGCCACCCTCCCAGCCCTCACCACATACTTAAGTGTTCCCTTCTATCTATCAGATGAGTGATCTTCCCCAACCCCAGGATGCAGTCACTCAAGGCTCCTCGTTCTACTAGGAGTGAGCAGCAGACAGAAGTGAGAGGCAGTCAGAGCCTCCCAGCCTGATGCTGCTCCTTCTGTCTGCCCTGGGGCTGAGGGGTCTGCACCTTGGCGTCTTTCCACTTATCCTCATTGCTCTTCCTGCAAGCCCACTTATCACACGCCATTCAATTAAGTGGAGAAAACAGGCAGTCCAGGTGAGAGTGAAGCACGATGTTCTGAACATGTGCGTCTCAGCTCCCCGTGCTGTACCCAGCAGCACGCACACCTCAGTAGTGTCTGAAACAGCCTGTAAGTCGCTTGGAAAAGCACTCAGCTGCTGGCATCTGGAGTCTTTAAACTTCTACTCACTACGATCTTTTTCCATCACATACCCACACTGTTGGGCATTGGGGAAAATCTTCACATGATGATTAAAAAACTTACTTTCAAGGATTCCCACAAGGGAAACTGGACCAAGGAGAAAGGAATCTGGAGAGAGAGAAAAATCATACAGATTAGATAAAAATAAATCAGTGGTTGACCTGGCATTCTTGTAAGAACCTGCGATTATTAATGTTTCATTTTATTGTATGACTAAAATAAAACCAGTATTAAGCAAATAAGCAGGCTCAGGACGTGTTTAAAAAGCTGATAAACCTGGCCACAGAGCCTCTTCTAGTTCAAGCCAAGGAACATGAAGAGCACTGTGAAGCCCTGTGAAATGGGGAGAAAACCTCAGCACTGACAAGGCTGACACAGAAGCAAGACACAAACCATCTTCCCATAGCAACAGCAACCGTGAGAGCCGGCCAGTTCTACGGGAGAGCTATGGCGGTGTGCTCTCAGCAAGCATGTGAGCGCTCAGAAGAGCATCTGAGCAGAAGAGAACGGATGACGGGGAGGGAAAGGGAAAGAGGTGAAAGGTGGAGACATTATGAAGAGAGACAAAGTGGAGAAAGAAAAGCAAGCAAAAAGAGGCAAGGGAGGAGTGGGAAGAAATGTGAGGAGAGGACGGAGGCGGGGTAGGAACAGACAGGCAGGCATGAAGGAAAGAAAGTGGAGGGTGATGGCCAGGAAGGAAGAGGGGCAGAGGGGAGGACTGAGGTGGAGGGAAGTAAAGTCCAAAGCCACTTAGAGGAGCATGTCAACATGGCAGGCTCCAGAAGCCTGCTGACTGCCAGGGAGGGCAACAGCTGCACCCCTGAAGAAGAAAAGCTCTGGGAATGGTGCTCCATGCAGACTACAGGAAACCCAACGGAGCCAGGGAGAAGGTCACCCACCCCATCAGAAGAGGTCAACATCACAATACTTAGAAAGTGTTCACAGTGTTTACTTCAATTATGGGACAGAATCACCAAGTCCACAGTAAGCTGTGCCTCACTGAACCTGCTAAGAAGCCATAAGCCAATCAGAGCTGTCATCACTCTGTTGACAGATGAGCAGGCTGGGCTCAAAGAAACTGTGTAACTCACCAAAAGATAATAGGAACTTCAGAGTCAGACCACCAGACTTCAGAGCCCGAAGGACTAATTTACCTGCAAAGGCCTCTAACCGTATTTATCTGCTTATTAATTCCCACACAGTGCAACTACCCCTTTGCTTTTAACTGAACTTTTTGAAACTGTGAAGGAGGAGGAGGAGGAGGAAGAGGAGGAGGAAGAGGAGAAGGAGGGGGGAGAGGAAGAAGAGGAAGAGGAGAAAGAGGGGGGAGAGGAGGAGGTGGAGGAGGAGGGGGGATGAAGAAGAGGAAGAGGAAGAGGAGAAAGAGGAGGAGGAGGGGAAGAGGAGGAAGAGGAAGAGGAGAAAGAGGGGGAGAGGAGGAGGTGGAGGAGGAAGAAGAGGAAGAGGAAGAGGAGAAAGAGGGGGGGGAGGAGGAGGTGGAGGAGGAAGAAGAGGAAGAGGAAGAGGAGAAAGAGGGGGGAGAGAGGAGGTGGAGGAGGAGGGGGAGGAAGAAGAGGGAGGGAGGAAGAGGAGGAGGGGGAGAGGAGGAGGGGGTGGAGGAGGAGGGGGAGAGGAGGAGGAAGAGGAGGAGGAGAAGGAAGAAGAAGAGGAGGAGGAAGAGGAGGAGGAGGAGGAGCAGCAGCAGCAGCAGCAGCAGCAGCAGCTACATTTCCAAAATAAAAATGAACCCCAGTGGACTCCAGATGCTGCTTTCCCATCACTGCCCTGTCTAGCACACTCGGTGCCAGCAGAGGTGACACTCAGGGGTATAGTGGCCCCCGTGTTGCTGTCTCTGTGCAGTTTAGTTCAGGTATAGACCGCAGGAAGTGTTGACTAGTGTGCATCCCCGTATCTTTCAGAAGAATGAGCAGGTGCGTCGTCACACGGACGTGGGGTGGGAAGCCACTGCTGGGCTTAGTCAGAACTCACAGTGCAACAGCATCTGTCCAAAGAGATGGTGCTGCTGAGAGGAACACAATACCACAGCGATGGGGTCTGTCCTACTCAGAATGTGTGTGCCAGTGTCACTAGTTTGGATTAATTTGACAAATGAAAATTTTGGAGAAACTGGTACTTATCATAAGTAAGTAGTCAGCCACCCTATGTCTCGAAGTCTCACAAGAAATTAAATTAAGTGTTTTGATTCTCAAAACGATTCTGACATTGATTATCCTGAAACTCAAGAGCTGTATTTTCAATGAAATCAAATACCAAAACCAAAATGCTGGCCGTGCAAGGCTTCTGAGAACTTGTCCAGAGCCTTTAGAAATGACACTGTGCTGTGAGTTACAGACAAGAGACGTAGCAGGCAGGACCTAGACTCTTCTAGTTCTAAGTTTCTTCTTGGGACTTTTCCCGAATGTGAAGACATCACATTCTACAACAATATTAAACTTTACGCCTATAAATTAAAAGGCTTACATGGTTGTAAAAACTATTGCTAGAATTACTCATTTTCTTTTATTAAAATAATCTAAGAATATACACAGAATGTCACCTGAATTTATTTGGCTGTTGAGACAATTTAATTTTCATTCCATAGATAAATACTTTGCCCTCTGCCTCAATTGCAAGTTATGCATAAAATTCTTCCTTCAGCTTAAAGAGGCAACTTATATATAATATACTGGACACCCTGGCACAACTATTCCCTGGAACATTCGCTTTACAAAGAAAGCCCACAGTAACGCCACTTCACTCCCTACGATAAGGTTAGCTGACAGTCTAAGACAACCGAACATGCTGAGAATGCTTGAATACATCATTTCCTTTTGGACTTTTAGTAATGAAAGGTCCCTCATAAGTGAACTCCTGATGCGTGAGAAATTTTCGAATGTAAGTCAAAGCCATGCAGGCTGTCAGTCACAGTAAGAGGAAACCACTGCTATGGAGGTGGGTCACACAGCTGTCGGGCACCCACAGCTCCATGCTGTTCCTAACGTGGCCAGAACATGGGCTACTGGAGAGCTGCCTCCGCCCCATGTCTGGTTGAAGTGCAAAAACACTGATATTTCTTTCAAACACAGAATTTCATACCCCAAACAGATGCAAGCCATTATCCCCAATGCTTTAGAGATGAAGATCATGAACAGCTATACTCAGAGGCCATCTATTACAAAATACGACATAACAAAAGTTACAAGATGGCTCAGTGTTGTGACCTATTTAAGGCCTCCATTTAAGATGTTTTGACTGGGTAAGGCTGTTAAGGCCCATGGCACTAATAAGTGGGTAGCAATAAACTCACCTGCCATCAAAGCAGGGGACCTTGCTACAATTCAACATGGATTCCACTCAGCAACAAGCGTAGCAGCAAGTCTATCCTAGAGTGTATGTGAGGATCCTGGATCCTGGGTGAGCTAGAGAAGATGAAAGTCAGATGTCTCTAGCAGGAAGTGCTGGCATCACTAATGACATGAACAATACACATGGTTATCTCATGAGCAGGACTTAGCTGTCCTGGACTGAACAACTATGCCTGAATTCAATCAATGCTTCTAACCTTGTGATCGCAAGAGAGGTAACCCTCTAGTATATTAATAGACAGGGAAGTGATTTACAACTGAAAATCTATAAAATAAAACTTCCAAGGTATCATTTACCTCTGTAATTTTATTATTTCATTGCACAATCACATAACAAGATACTTTTTAAATAAATAAGGCTAGGTTATAAGCTACAACAGATACAATATGAATGACTTGGGGAACCTGAAGAACAAAAAATTATACTGTAAGAGTAAATGTCATTACATTTACACTTAGTAAAAATGATCAACTCTCTATAAGCTCAAGGAAATGTGAGAGAATCAAAATTACAAGGTTATCATGGTCTGTCCTAATTGTTAGCTTGGGTGGATTTAAAATTACAATGGACATGTCTCTGGCCATGTCTATAAAGGATTATGTAGACCAGGTTATCGGAAGTAGGAAGATGCACCCTAAATATGGATGATATCACTCCAAGGACTGGGGTCCTAGCCACAATAAAAACAAGAAAATGAACTCAGCCTAGATGCTCTGCTTCCTGACTGGAACCAAGTACCCAGCTGTCTTCAGCTCCCTCTCACAAGTCTTCCCTTCCTGGATGGACTCGGTCCACTCAAACTGTGATCTAAAATAAATCCTTGTTCCTTTACGTTTTAAGTATTTTGTTGTGGAAACAAGACAAATTACTAACATCTAAGACTTAAGCATGGAAGTGATCAGCTTGCCACTGACACAGAAATAGGTCCAAAGCTAGCCCAGCTCCCTTGCCAAGGAATCCTCTAAGGGGGAGCTCTCCTCTGATGCATGGCAGCTTCCAAATTAGTGTGCTTCGTGCAGGGCTTCCCACTCTAGTGTCCCACAGATGACGGCCAATCTCCTCTTGCAGACTCGTCCCTTTCTGTTCAATCCCAGTAGTGAACAAGGACAAATGATGGTGGGATACATAAAAATCTCCTTGGTTCAAAACAACTGCCACTCTTTAAAAAGAGGGTGCTTCAAATGAAAGCCATCCAGAGTCTACTAGGAACTGCAGATCTGGACAGAATTTCAACAGTAAACACCTTGTGGTTTGCTTAATTTGACCATATCAATCCACTGACTAACACTGCACAAAGAGAAGTGTGTATCTCATAAAAGAAATAGAATTCAATGATGAAATGTAGAGTGGGATAGATGGCACACTTCTTTAATCCCAGCACCCAGGGGTAGGGGGAGACGACCCTGTCTCAGAAAGAAAAAAAGGAAATACTGAAATGAATTCCTTTTAGGTTAATGAGGCACTCTAAGATAGCTTTCCAAGTTAAGCACATTATGGCGGGAGAGGGGGAAACTAGCCGAGAGAAGAGTGAACACACTAAAGTTCAAGTAAATCTTAGAGACAACAGGGGGGTTAATCACTCCATCGATAACTTGGGCGTCAGACACAGGCAGTGCAGCTCCATCTTTTATTCTGTAGAATCATCACAATCATCCTACCTGGGCATAAGTAACTCAGTGCCTCAACTTACTGATACTGTTACTGTATCAGTCACATGACACTAGCGTAGTGAAGAGAGATAAGAGAAACAAACCCTCCCTGCTTTAGGTTGCTTTTGTCCAGTGTTTCATTGTAGACGCACATGCACACGCACACATGCACACGCACACACGGAGTGAACACAGGAGACAGTTAAAACAGTAAGTGGCTGGCTTGCCCCAGGCACAAGAAATGTCAAATTAGTCTCTAATTCACTATTTTCTTATGTTTGCCCTCCCACATACACACCAATGTGGGGGGACTGGTTCTTTATTTCAAAAAGACACTTACCAATACTCAGCTGCACCCCGAGGCTGCTCTCTTTCTAACTGGCCCCCAAAAAGCCACAGAGAAGGATACAGCGAAGGCAGGAAGCTGCAGAGTGCCAGCCACACAAACCTCAGAGAAGCTGCCTGAATGTGGCAGCTGGGTAAGGAACTCTGAAAGATCAGCCCACTGCCAGCCCATGAGACTGCAGAATTCTCACAGGCTCTAATACCTTTCAACGTCTCCATGGAGATAATCAGGTACTATCCTAAAAGGTCTGCCTTTATGTTACTCTTTTTCCCTTGCAGCTTTTAATAGTCTTTCTTTGTTCTGTATGTTTAGTGTTTGATTATTACGTGCTGAGGGGAGTTTCTTTTCTGGTCCCATCTATTTGGTATTCTGTATGCTTCTGTACTTTGATAGGAAGCTCCTTCCTGTGGAGACAACCATGGATGCTATCCCAACTTACTCTACCCTATCCTGAAAACTTTTCGTCACAACAGGGAGAAAGGCATCCATGATAAAACCAAAATGTAAGCAGAATCTGTCTACAAACCCAGTCCTGAAGAAAGCACCAGAAGAAAAACTTCAACCTGAAAAGGTTAATCGTGGCCAAGAAACACAGAGCAAAGAATCTCCAAACCAGGGAACCAAAGTGGGGAGGGGCAGAGCATGACAAAATGGCAGATGCCAACAAGCACTGCTCATGGGTATCGCTCAACATCAGGGCTCTCAATTCTCCAACTAAAAGACACAGGCTAACAAAATGGATGAGAGAACAGGATCCATTCTACTGTTGCGTTCAAGAAGCACAGGTTAAAATCAAGGGTAGCCATCACCTCAGGGTAAAAGGATGGAAATAGTGAATGGACCTAAAAAGCAAGCCGGTTAGGATTTTAATATCTGACAAAATAGACTTTAAACCAAAACTAATCAGAAGCGACAGGGAAGGACACTATATACCCATCAAAGGGAAAATCCACCATGAGGACACTGCAGTTCTTAACATCTGTGCCCCAAACACAAGGGCACCCAGGTTCATAAAGGAAACACTACTACAGCTAAAATCACACGTGACCCGTCACACGCTGATAGTGGGAGACTTCAATAACCCACTCTCACCGACAGACAGAATATCAAAGCAAAGATTAAACAGAAATGCTGGAGCTACTTGATGTTATAAACCAAATGGACCTAGTATTTACAGAATACTTCACCCAAACACAGAAAATATACCTTCTCGGCATCTCACAAAACTTTCCCCAAAGCTGACCACATACACAAAGCAAAGCTCAACAGATATAAGAAAACTGAAAGAACTCTGCATCCCATCAGACCACCATGAATGAGAACTGAAAAAAACCACATGGCACTTTCACAGCAAATACCTGAAGGCTTCCCAGGCCATTCAGGGCCAGGGGAGAAGTACAGATGATGGGTACAGAGTACAGAAGGACAGCATGTTCTCCTACTCATGGCATTCAGAATAAATCACGCCTGGTTCAAATAGCACACTGGGAGGGAGGCAAGAGGAAGGGCCAAGTACGGGTTCACTTTGTTGGCGGACATTTCTCCTCTGCGTAGCACCTTGTTCCCATGAAATCTGTAAACAGCTTAGTTAACAGAGCCACATGCATCCAGCCACTTCCTTCCGAAACCTCGTTTAGAGTCTGTGCCGACTAGGTAGGGCACGTGAACTCATCTTTCCTTGGACCTTTTACCATTTCTTATGGCCACCTTCTTTTCTGTTTAACATGTGCTTTAAGTCTTGTCCAAACTAGAAATGCACGCGTGTTCTAAGAGAAGCACTGTTACTAGGACTGTAGAAACATCAAAGGAGACCAAGAAGAGCTGGTGGAGGAAGAATCACGAGCACAGGAACAGAAAGACCTCACAGGGGCAGAAGAGTCGGAAGGAAGCAAGGTAAAGGAACACTTGCTGAAGCCTGTTTAAAACTTCTATTCACTTCTCTTACACAGTCAGTCACCTGTAGGACATCTGCCTGTCACACACAACCTGATGCAGTGACCTGTGCACACTCAGACTTGAAAACCACTGAGATAATGTTGAGTATGGAATAAAGCAATTGTAGAACTGTGCACAGTCAGACCATTCTGTTTTAAGGTGCTAGCAAATTCAACCTGGAGGGCTGATGGGGCAGCAATTCAAAAAGAACTCCTCGCCTGGGGAAGCCCGGCTATGTTGTAGTATTAAACTCCTTAGCTGTGATCCATGCTCCAGGTCCACACTTTGCTGTAAGCAGCATGGATGGGGTTATACACAGTGCCAGCACAGGGCCTGGCTTACAGCAGATGAGAGAGGTTGAAGTCTGTGGCTCACTAAACTCAAAAACCACATGTGACATTCTGAAAGCTGCAGAAGTGGGCAGTCAACTGCGTCTTGTGTGTCCAGACTGTTCTTTCTCGCTGTGGCCTCCCAGAGGACCATGCCCCAAGCACCCTTGTAGAGTTCCACTTTACAAAGTGCTAGGCCCCTGAGGGCCTTGGGTAAACTAGAAAAGCACATGCTACTCTATGATAACAGAACAGAGGCAACTAGAGATTGAAAGGCAACAAAGGTGGCCTTGCTGTCAAGAATGAATCAGATGCTGTGAGACCTTGAACACAGAAAGGACACAACTCTTCTTACTATTCCTGCCACCTCAGTTGACCCCAGGCTCATCATCAAAACCAATGAGTCCACATGCAAACATGGGGGAAATGAGACATTTCCACAATGGCCGTCTATGAGCTCAGGAGCAAGCATAGAAGACCCTGAGCAAAATGAGGGGCTGGAGACCTTGATGGGGCCATGGGACCATCTGAGGCAGCAGGATTGAAACCCATGTGAGAAGCTAAGAGAAACAACATGGTCCCATCAGGAGACTGCACACTCGACGCACACTTGGTTTGGAGTTCTGCAGGTGCTAACACCCAAACCACTTTTCCCTGCAGCAAAACTGCAATTCCCTCCAGTTCCATCTCACTCAGCCAGCCTCGCACAGACAAGGTAAGCACAAAGTCAGCCTGTGAAAGACTCACTGTCCGGAGGGAGACATGTTTCACAGATTCCGTGTAGAAAGGGAACTTGGAAACCATGGGGACACTGTGCTCCTAAGCCCTTAAAGAAAGGGTAAACTCTAAATATTACAGAGTGAATTCCAAATTGCAAACACTGACAATGTTTCATGAGCAGTGAAGCATATTCCAGCAATGTGAACCTGTCCCACCATTCTGACATGAGTGTGATTTCCAGTTAAGAGCGGAATGGAGAAGTGCCGTGTAAACACCTCAACTGATGCAGAAAAGGGTCCTGAAAATACAATACGCATATAGTGAGATGCAAAATATCTACCAGACTGTGAACAGTAAGGAATTTTCATCCTTAAGGAATAAGAATAAGGGCGTGCATGATGGTTCAGCAGGTAAGATGTCTGCTACAGCCTCGGTGACCGGAGCTTGATGCCAGGAGCCCAAAATGGTGGAAAATGAGAACTGACTACATAAGTGGTCCTCTGACCCCATCCCCAACACACACACACACACACACACACACACACACACACACACACACACAAAGAAATGTTAAAACAATTTCAAATAAAAATTAAATTTTAAAACATGTATAAGAGAGTAGCATCTACTATAACATTAAATGGCAACAGACAGACAAACCAAAACCAAACAAACCAAAGGCCCTGGGTACCCCTTTGATAAATGACCGGGAACAGGGAAGGCTGTTCAGGGCTCTATTCAGGACTCATCACTTCTACTCAGCGCTGGACTGGAGGGCTGAGCCAGAGCAGCCAAGCAAGAGAGAAACCAGGCGACTGCATAAGGAACGGGAAGCTCGGAGTTGTGAAGCCTGCCGATTCCTATCACTGGCAAAGGACATGGGGCAACGAGAGCCCGCAAATGGCCGGCTCACTCCGGGAAGTTGTTTTTGTTTTGCTGTTTTGTTTTTTAGACAAAGCTTCCCTACATAGTCCAGTCTGGACTTGAACTTGCAACCCTTTGACTCAGCCTCCCTAGAATTTCAGGCACCATGGCTGTCCAATCTACATAGCATATTAACCACGTGTTCGACTTACAACAAATATCTATACAAAGATGTGTATAAGATTGGCAGGGTTGCTTTACTAACCTGGGCCCAAGCTGACAGCCCTAATGTCTACCTGCGGGGGAATAGATGAGCCAATGGTCACATCTTACTTAACTAAATACCACTCAACAACCCAAAGGAAGAGGCAACTGTTGTATTTGTGACTGAACTCCAAACAATGTGTGACGCTAAAGAAAGATGGGAGCTAGTTAAGCAGTAGTTCTCAACCTGTGGTCACAACCCCTAGGGGGTCGGATGACCCTTTCATAGGGTCACTTATGACCATCAGAAAAATACAGATATTTGCGTTACAATTCCAATAGTGGCAAAATCACAGTTATGAAGTAGCAGTGGAAGTGACTGTATGGTTGAGTCAACACAACATGAGACACTGTACTAAAGGAGCGGGACTGGAAAAGCTGAGACCCACTGAGGCCAGCTGACCTCTGACGCTTTCACTTTGATCAAAGATGGCTGACTCTCAAATTCTTGTCCAAAAGAAAGGCTCTTTTGGCAGCAATTCCTCAGGAGGAATCTCAGATCCCTCTGAGCCTGCCTTATCCAGTAAGATCCTGCTTCTCAGCTGAACCTACCAATCACAAAATGGAATCTTTCCCAGTTCAATTCAAGGAGGAGAAATGAGACTTAGCCCTGTCCCACTCTATAGAATATATAAGAGGCCAGACTCTGCCCTCCGACCCCAGGATTGAAGCACCCCACAGTCCCTTACAGGAGTCTGTGTCTTTGAATGCCTTGTGCTCCTTCTGCTTCAATATATCCTGGCTGTGTGCTGGGACTGCAACCTTCTTACCTAGTGAGTCTTTACCTGATGGAGAAGTGGACCCGAGAAAACCACTAGAGGGCGACAGTAACAAGAACCAGATAGCAAAGGAGACCTACAGTTTAATTCCATACAATTCAGGTTGTCTAAATAAACCAATCCATTTTCACATACCCTCAGCCTATGGTGTTGGCTAAGAGGATAGTGGATGGTGGGATGGGGACACAGGAGAGCTTTTCTGGTGGTGACAAAACATTCCCAACCCCAGGCTGCCACTGAGTGAAGCCGAGTGAAGCCAGTCACTTTCATCCATGCACCCAGCTCTCCGCTACCCAGCTAGAGCTAAGCAGCCACAACAGAGAGGTCCAGCATACAAAGCCTAAAGGGCCATCTGACCTGCTGCTGCATAGAAAGCTTAGCGGTACCTACTCTCCGTTCCCAGCTTATGTGAGGTGGCCAGCCTGGAAGACTGTGAAAACTCACAAGCCATGTGCTCTAGACATGAAAATAGCAGCTCATTAAAACCAGCTTAAGGGGAACAAGTATTTCAAAGAGGAATAACCATGCTGTAAATTCAGTTGAATTATTCTCAGAAATTAGGGAGGAAAAGCTATGACATAAAGTAATGCAGGATACACTACTGTAATAAAGTTATTTTGAGTGGAAGGCACTGGAGCTCTCAAATCACTTTTATCTGCTTGAAAGAAGAGCTGATTAAAAGAAGCCCGTGTTCATAAATGCCCAGAAGCCACTGTGAAGTCTCCCTTCCTGGAGGTCAATGCCACACCACACAGACCCCATCACGAGTGCCGCATTCTATAGTGTGAGTGCCACTAATCGTTCCAAAGTCATCTGGTTGTCCACAAGGATGCCACCACCTATCCTTACTCTACAAGGTGTCTGCTCCTCCACAAGAGCTGCCCCGCACCCGTTCTTCTGCAGCCCCACTTGAGACAGCAGATTCCAGAAACCCAATCTAGCCCCATTCCAGTTACGTTTAATGATCCTGTATACACAAATTTAATCTGTTTTGGTTTTGTTTCCTTGCTAATCTGTTCCTTTTTCCCCCTTGCTAATATTTGAGTTTTTTAAAAAAAAAAGTTTTTCATGAACATAAAATATGAGGCTAATGAAATTGGGATTATGAATGAACTCTGGTAGCTAATAAAGATTATTATTTTAGCTCTTTACATTATTCCTTCTTACACCAGAATATTTTTATTAATGTAATGTCAATTTTTAAACATCACTTTAAATTAGTTGAGGCCTGGTCAGAGCAGGCCATTCAAGTCTGATATGGCCTCCACTCTTCCCCACACATCAACACTGGCAACCTCTCCATTTCTCAGGCTGTCTTCCACATCAGAGGAAAGGCACACCGACACAGAGCAGCTATGGACGCTGGGCCACCAGAGAGAGGGAAGAAGGAGAGACAACCAAGTGTGCCCAGTCTTCAGAGATGTTACAATGGGCTCTGACTCAAGCATCTGATGTAGGAACCTTTGCACAGATTTGTCATATCATGTTTGATTATTCTGAAATTGATGTTCTGATGCAGTATGAACAATAATACTTCAGAAACAGGACAAAAGGGGTCCCTGAGGGATATCCATGCCTACTTCATAAAACGTGACAAGGACTGAATTTATTATGAACAGTTTTACCAAAGTGGTTTACGGATAAGTATTTTCCAATTATGACAGGTACTCCCAGAAAAATGGCATGCAGAAAGAAAAAAGTCCAAGTTGTTACTGATAAATTATTTAACACAGACTGAGGGCTGAACAGCAAACTGGCTCAGAGGTCAGCCATGGCACATGTATAACACTTTAAATCCTAAGTCAACACTCATTTGCCAACCCTTATTTGTTATTAGAACCACATGTTGGCACTGAGTCATTTTATGGTTCATTTGAAATAAACATGCAGAAAATTATGGGAAACAAATAGAGCCCCAGCAGTCTGTAAAGCAAGGCACTCACTCCAATGCAACCTCTGTCATGAGGCTTTGGGACGCCGTGGATAAAAGTGCATCTGTGGTGGAGGGGGGTGTGCTAAGAAAACTGCTTTGTAGTGGTGAGATCACAGCGGCAGCCAACGGCCTGTTTTTATCCCAGAAATTGAAAAACATGGATCTCAATGAGAAAATGTATTATAACACTTTAACAAAACTAAACGTGTATTCAGCTGGTGAGTTAATATTAATGCAGAGAACTCCTTCTCGAAAGATTCTCTGCTATTTCCTCACGGCAAATACAGGTCATCTCAAAATGCCCCACCTGTTCCCACAACTACCTCCATAGTTCATTTGTGACAATTCAAGCCCTTTAAAGCTTGTGTGCCTGGTTCAGTTTGGTCCAGGTGCTTTTGAGATGGGTGCCTGTTGACAGGACTCTCAGCTGGGATGCAAGCCAACAAGCCAGCATCACCTCAGGGGGGCTGGGGCTGGAAGAGTGCCTTCCAACCAGGACAGCATCCAAACGAACCGAGGTCTAAAACTTCTCAGGATGCTATAAGGACCAGCAAAGTACTCCAAGTGGAGAGAATTAGCATGCTGCAAACCACCTGCAGGCCCGGTTCGAACAAGGTGCAGGATCCTATGTGATTCCACTTTAGGTGTGGTCTGAGAACATGCCTTCCTTTTCAATGCCAGCTGACGTCATACTCTTTGTCCAAAGACCACACTTGCAGAAGAACCTGTGAAAAGCAGACGTTCATGGCCTATTTAGAAAACCCTAGTAAGGTAAGTGCCAGTACATGCCGGCACTCATTCACAGTAAGCTGGGTTTGCGGTGCATGCCTGTGACAGTGGCACTTGGGAAGGGAGGAAGGGAATCAGGGGCTCAAGGTCACCTCACCTCGAAGAGGGTTTGAGACCATCCTGGACCACATAAGATCCTGCCGTCTTTTAAATAAATACAAAGACTGTTCTTCCTTACAGACGCTTTCCATCACATTGTTTCTATTTTTGAGGTGATCTTCTTAAAGATCCTGACTGAGGTAAAGGTGACTGGCGCTGACATACAAATCCCTAAGGCACAGCACACGAGTGAGGACAGCTGGGTGAATCTTCCACCCAGCAAAGAAAACTACTAGGAAAGCAAAGAAACTGAAGACCATTTTGGAACCCATACATCTGATAAGAGGCTAAGGCACTACAAACCCAGACCTGTATGCGAGTATGTGCTAGACCACTGAGCTTCAGTGGCAGTGCCTGTTCTGTCCCCCATGTTGCTTGTTCTGTTGTTGTTGGCAATGGGAATAGACTGGTTTCTTGTTATTTTTCTCTTTTCTCAAGGTAGTATGCCATGCAGTAGCCTACACTGGTTTTAAAGTCTCAATCCTCCTGCTTCTGTCTCCTGAATATGAAGATTATAGGCCTGTGTCACCATGCCCCGTGCTAATTAAAAAGGGCAAATGCAGGGCTGGAGAGATGGCTTAGAGGGCACTTGCTGCTCTTGAAGAGAACTGGAGATTTGGTTCTCACACTCACTTCACAGGACTACTGCTCACAACTGCCCCGAATTCCAGCTCCAGGAGATCTGACACCCTCCTCTGGCCTCCACCAGGATCTACACATATATACACATAAATAAACAAAGTGAAAATATTTTTAAAGACTTATTTATTTTATGTGCCTAGTGCCTATGAGGGCCAGAAGAGAGAACCAGATCTCCAGGAATTGGAGTAACAGACCATTTTGAGCCACCATGTGGATGCTGGAAATCAAATCTGGGTCTTCTGCAAGAGCATCCAGTTCATTCTCTCTCTCTCTCTCTCTCTCTCTCTCTCTCTCTCTCTCTCTCTCTCTCTCTCTTTCTCTCTCTCTCTTAGATTTTATTTATTTTATGTTTGTGAGGACACTGTTGCTGTCTTCAGACACACAGAAGAGGGCACTGGATCCCATTACAGATGGTTGTGAGCCACCATGTGGTTGTTGGGAATTGAACTCAGGACCTCTGGAAGAGCAGTCAGTGCTCTTAACCATTGAGTCATCTCTCCAGCCCAGCATCAAGTACTTTTAACTGCTGAGCCATCTCTCCAGCACTGTACCCCACCTTCCGAAATAAATCTCTGTAAAAGAGCAAATGAACTGAAAAGACTTTTCTCTCTAAACAAATATACAGGCAGACAACAGCATTTATTTAAGTGATTAATTAATTACTTAAAAGTTCAATATCACATACCAGGGAAATGCAACTTAAAACTACAATAAACCACCACCTGGCATCTGCAGTGTGATCTGAATGTGAAAATTTACTCTGAAAATGGAAATCAAGACAGATGAATGAGAGAACCCAGACACCAAAAAATATAAAATAAGAAAATATGAACACAGTATACAAGTTCTATGAGACATCATAAAAATATCTAATTTATGAATCACTTGAGAGAATGAGAACTTCAGCCTAAAGAGATAAACAATATGTCCAGGAAAATCATAGTAGAAAACATTCCAACTTAAGAGAAAGAAATGAACATCCAGACCCAAGAGGCATTCAGAGCAAACAGACAAGACCAGAAAAGAACTATCCCACATCAAATTACAGTTAAAATACTAGAGAAAACAAAGAAAATATATTGAAACTGCAAGAGAAAAGTGTCAAGTCATATATAAACCCACAAGAATATAGCACATTCCTCAACAGATAGCCTAAAAACCAGGAAAACAGAATGAATTTCTAAGCACTGAAACACAGTAATTGCCAATGGAGATTGCTATACCTAACAAAACAATCTGTCATGATTGAAGAAAAAAGACCTTTCATGATTAAAAACAAGCTGAAGGTGTCATGACCACTAAACCAGCTCTACAAAAGATCCTTGAGGAAACGACACCCTTCCTATGAGGCTAAAGGGAAGACTAAGTAATACAGGAGTAAAGAATAAAAACTGTAACTAATTTTTTTCAAACCTTATTTTTAATGATGGTTCTTAAATGCTTTAACCTCCCTGCTATACCATCACTCATCAGAAGTAGTGGAAAAGAAAAGATTCAGGGAAGTGGGCTGTTTAGAAAGGTTCTTTAGAACAACTCCTGCCTGTGTCATCTGGAAATTGACAGTTCAGTTCAAAGGTTAGCAATAGCAGCTTGATCCACTCTCAAACACTTTACAGATATACCAGTAGTCTAGTTTGGTAGAGTCGAGATAGCAAACATGAACTAGCAGTGTTGGCACTAGCTAGCAGAGACAGCCAGGCCTCAGCCTCTGCACAAGTTAGCAGGAGGTACCAGGAGGAACACCAAGAGAAGTTCTCACCTGTACCTCTCTTAGCATAGTAAAGATCAGCAAAGACTCTAGACTAACAAGCATTGTACAATTAGCTCTATTAAGCAAGCCTAGCTCAGCCTCCTTCATTGTCCAGCAAGTTCTATTTTTACTCACTCTAAACATCACATGTCCTCCATGATCTTGCCTCAGCACATGTGTCTGTCTCAGCTGACATCACTCTGCTAATCAGTCGGAGTCTGTGGAAGAGACAAGAACCCGAGGCACACCACCAGAAGATTTTTGGTACATTTCTCTCTCTAGAGTCCCAACGACAACTATGCAATGTAAGGCAGACCAATACATGTGTGTGTTCATCATGTGTCCTTTAACATGCTCACTTTCAAAAAACATCCTTTCTCCTGTGTCTGCTTCATTGAAATGTTCCTTCAGCCTTTCACCTGTGTCCACTTTAGGCAAACGCTCTTTTTTGTGTTTGCCCCAGCAAAATATCATCTAGCACAACTGACTTTCCAAAGAACCCTTTAAGTTTCCACTTCAAAAAAAAAACAGGAAGACACAAACTACTGCAAAAAAAATCAATACAATGACAAGAGTTAATACATCCCTCCTAATAACAACTTTGAATATTAATATCTCAATTAATAAATACAATTAAAAGATACAGACTAGCAGATTGAATTATAAAACAAAGATAACAAGGAGATCCATCTATTTGTTATTTGAAAGAAACACAACTTATTAAACAATACAATGCCAGAGTGAAAGGATAGAAAAGGCAGTCCAAGGAAATTGGTATAGGAAGCAAGTGGGGCTCATGTTCTGAATTCCAACGGAATAAAAGTTCTAACCAAATTAGTCAGAGAAGATAAAGACAGCCCTGTTAATCCAAGAGGACATCACAGGCATCTAAACATGCAAGTGTCAAACACAGGGTGCATCCAACTTGGTATAACAGCACTGGGAGAGGTGAAGACACAGATTTACCCGAACACCAAACAGTGGGTGACTTCAATACTCACTCACACCAATAAACAGAGCATCCCAAGAAAAATAGAAATAACAATGTTAAATAATCATAGATCAAATGACCTAACGGACATCTACAGAAGAGCCCATGGAAACACTGAAGAATATATTCTTCTCTGTAGCCCAGGAAACTTTCTCTAAGATGGATCATCTAAACAAACAAGTCATAACAAATACAGAATATTGATAAAAAAATAACTTTTTGTATGCTATCTGGCAGAGTAAAACTAAAAATCAATAGTAAGAGAAGCAACAAAGTACCAAAGAAATTCAGAAAATCATTAGAACATAGGTTTGAAACATATTCTATCAAACTAGAAAACCTTAAAGAAATGGGTAAATTTCTAGATGCATATGACCCTTCAAAAGTAAACCAAGATATTATAAACAACTTAATAAAACCTGTAACATTGAAACAGTAATTTAAAAAAAAATCCAGACACGGTTGGGTTTACTGCTTACTTCAAAAAACTTAAATACTTCTCAAGCTGTTTCACTAGATAGACGGGAGTTTTAGAAAACAAGTATTACTCCCATGCCAATAGCAAATAAATCCCAAGAAAACTATATTCCAACCTCTCTGATAAGCATAGACGCAAAAACCACTCAGACAGAATTCAAGACCACATCACAGAGATCACTCTCCGAGATCAGCGTGGCTTCATTTCAGAGATACAAGGGAAGTTTAATAGTCGCGAATCAGTGAGTCAGGCGCTGGCTTCCCATGGACAGTACGGGTGAGGGCCCACGGCAAACTCTAAGTTGGATGTACGGAAAGAACAAGGAGATCGTGGATGAACAAAAGAGCTCATTTAATTTACAGTCACAGAAACAAGCTAAGGTGGTCCACATCCACACTAGCAAAGGTGGCTGCCAGCAGACAAACCCCAAGGACAGCACCTAACAAAATAAGTGAAAAATGGGTTGGAAGGACTTCAAAACATGACTAGCCTCTAATCTGGCAAGCAGTGTGTGTAATCATCTCCAAAGGTGGGTCAAGAAAACATCCCAAAATTGTGCACCTCCAACCTCCACACACACTGGCTCAGATCACAATAAATCCACCCAAATAACCCATTTCATTAAATTCAGTCTTTGTCTAGACAGCGTTTACCATAAATCTTATAAAACGCCTCTACACACAGCACTCCACAGCAGTGCCCTCAGGAAGCCCACTGCAGGGACCTCAGTCCTTCCTGTTCTTTGCTTAGTAAGCTTCCTTCCACTTGTTCATGCTCTTTCACACCTGTGTGTCATGCCTGCATGAGTGTATGTCTATCTGTGCACTGTGTGTATGCAGTTCCCTCGGGGGCAAGAGGAGGGCACTGTATCTCCTGGAACTGGAGTTACAGGGAATTGTTTGCCACCAGGTGGATGCTGGGAGTTGAATCTGGATCCTCTGGAAGAACAGCCAGTGCTTTTAACCCTTGAGCCATCTTGTCAGCCCTTCGACCATGTTTTGTTTCTGTTTTGTTGGTGGTGCTGGTTTTTATTCTTCAACAACATAAGACCAAGAATCAGAGAGCTGTTTGGTTGTCAGAGGACATTTGGTGAATGTTGATCCTCCAGCACTTTAGTAGTCCCTGGGATAAACACGCAAGAGTCCAGAAAGGCTGCTATTCTCAAAGATTGTATCATCAGGAACTAAAATGAGGACTTAGTGGGTAATAATGTTGCCATACAAGCATAAGGAACTGAGTTCAAACCCCAGCAGTCACATAAAAAGCACTTACATGCCCTTGGGGCCTGGAAACCCGAGGATTCCTGAGGGACTTGCCTGCTGCCAGCTTTTCTCCTGGTTCAAAAAAGACCCTGTCTCAAAGAAGTAATAGTGATAGAACAGAACACCCAAGATCCTCCTCTGGCTTCTAGGCACACATGGGTGTAAGCATGCCCACATGTATGAGTGTATACACCACATAGAACAAACACACTTGTTAAAAGTACCCAAATGAATAAACATACATTACATAAGATGGAAATGTCAGGAGCATCTCAATAGATATATAAAAGGCTTTTGACAAAAATCCAGTCCATGGTAAAAGTCCTGAAGAAACTATGAATGTAAGGAAGATATCTCAACATAAGTCATGTATGACAAACTAACAGCCAACATTGTACGCAGGAAGAAAAAGTTCAAGGCATTTCCACTAAAATAGGAACATGACAGGTTGTCTGTCCACTTTCTCTACCCTTATTAGGTACAATACCGGAAGCCACAGCTAGAACAATAAAAGAAAAAGCAGATGAGAGGGGAAATACAAACAGGAAAGGAGAAGGGTCTCCTTGTCTGAAATCATACATATATAGAGATCCTAAGAATGCGGCAGGAAACTTGAGATCTTACCAATGTGTTCAGCAAAGTAACAGGATAGAAAATCAAGATATCAGAGCTAGTAGCCTTCCCACAACCCAATAACAAATATGCTAAGAAAGAAATAAACAAAAATATCATCTACAATTGCCTTAAAAAATAAACTAAAAATACCATGGAATAGAATTAACCAAAGAAGTGAAATACCTCTACATTAAAATCATTAAACGGAAGAGGCCTCAGCAGTACCCTAATTCCTTCCCAGCCTGCTATCCTCCTGCAACATACTCAGTAAACCATGTTTACACACGCACACACATACAGCACTGAAGGAAAAAATAAAAGAAATTACTAGAGATGGAAAAATCCCTTGTGTTCATGGATACAGCATTAATATTTTGAAAATGGCTATTTTGCCAAAACCATCCTAGTAAAATGACCAATAAAATTTGAAAATCATGCTTCATAGAAACAGAAGGGAAAAAAATCTTAAAATTTACATGTAAGCATAAGAGACCCTGGGTAGCCAAAGCAATGCTGAGCAAAAGAGCAATGCTGGAGGTATCACAACCCAAACCTCAAGTTCTTCTGCAGACATGGTAATAAAAGCCGTGTGGTACGCACGAAAACAGACATGCGTGTCAATGGAACAGACAAAGCACCCACATACAGAGCTACAATTACCTGAGTTTTACAAAGATGCCAAAATTTCCCATGAAGACCACTTCTTCAACAACAGGATTAGCAAAACTGAAATCCACATGTAGACAAACAAAACCAGTTCCTTATCTCCCACCCTCACAAGAATCAACCCCAAAGGGACCAGACTTTAATAAAAGATTGGAAAGTTTGAAGCTGGTAAGAGACAAAATAGGGATATCAAGATATCAAGATAATAAAGCTGAGCCCAATGGCCCACACTCATGATTCCAGCATTCAGGAGGTGGAGGCAGAGGGATCAAAAGTTCAAGGTCATTCTTGACTACATGATGAATCAGAGGCAGCCTGGGGTATGAGAGAACCCATCTCAAAAAAAGGGAGGGGAGAGGAGGATAAGGAAAAAGAAGAGGAAAAGAAAGAAGCAGTACTAGTAGTAGTAGTAGTAGTAGTAGTAGTAGTAGTAGTAGTAGTATTGGAAGAAGAAGAGGAGGAAGAGGAAGAGGAGGAGGAGGAAGATGACTACGATGACAGAGACAACACTTCCTGAATAAGGGTAGTCAATATACAAACAATGTCGACAATTGACAAATGGAACTTCATGAAATTAAAAGGCTTTTACACGGCAAAGGATAGACCATCACATGAAAACACAGTCTATAGAATGGGAGAAAATCTCTGCCAGCTACATATTTGATGCAGAATTAACATCTGTACCAAGAACTTAAAAACCTAAAACAAGAACCCAAACCTAATTAGTAAAAGGGCTAACCGAAACGAGTGCACCGTCCTCTGAGGCTGCAGTACAAACAACCAGTACACATACAAAACAACACTCACCCTCACCTTCCTTCAGAGCAGTACAAACAGGAAAAGTCAGGCCACTGGGGTCTACCCAGCTCCTTCCAATAGCTTTCTGTCTGTGGCTGCCACAAAGTAAGTGGATCACTCACTGTGTGCAGCCTACCATGAAATTCTACCCGACCACAGGCCTCAAAGCAAAAGAATCAGAAACCATGGACCAAAAACCAAGTCAGAATGAACTTATCCTCTCGGTGCAGTTCATTATGTCAAGTATCCTGTTTCTGTAACTCAAACCTGACTGATACGGAGGGTTGGGGAAGGAGGGGGGTGTGCCGACACCGGGATCTTCACAAACAGGCAATGCACCACATTTCCCCACTGTGAGTGCCTGCTGTGACAGCAGGCATCCGTTATGATCTCACGAGACACATCACCTGCCTGCTCTACTGTCAGCCAAGCCATCCCCATGTGCTGCACAGCTCCATTAGAAAGGAAGGGGGATTAAAACAGCTTGAGTTCTCATCACCTTTGGTTTAGGGCTTGAACTTACCTTAAGCTACAGTTTCCTTTTAGGAAGCAACATCCACAGTTCTGGAATAGCAGAGAATTTTTATCTATGCACTTTTAACAGACACACACTGAAAAGTCCGATGAGTTGATGGGGAGGGGCTGATGGAAGAAGAGAACAGAGTAGACAGGCGAGAGCTACCACAGGTGAGAGCCACCACTGAGCAATTGGCTCCAGTGAGGAAGGGATCAAAACAACAGGAAAGTGGAGATTCAGACCCTGGGGCAGTTCCCTAAGAACTGGCAGCCTGCAGGGGATAAGCTCATCTGAGAAAACCTGGGAAAGTACAGCTGGGCATACAAGGTGCACTGGAGAGACTCAGGAGGGGCTGAGTGGTGAGTCAGGAAGGAGGCCTTCCAGGGACTGCAGCAACATCAGCATCACCGTGATAAACAGCATCAGGCACTCTGTGTGTGATATCCCAGCACTCTGGGAATGTATGAACATTCTCCTGAGCCCCCCAACAGCACTCTGGGAATGTATGAACAGATATATGTGGGCACTCTCCTAAGTCTCTCATGTGTGTGATCCCTACATGTGTGAACATATATAATTCTCAGGTAGACATTGGTTTTTTTCTCATCTTAAAAAGAAAAAAATGAGAGAAGACAGTTGAAATAACGTGCCTGAGGCCACACAGGTGTGAGGTGTTAGAGCTGTGATCTGTACCCCGACAGATGACCTCAGAGCCTGTCTCCTACCTACCACCTCAAACATTCTCCCTCGTGCATCTACAGGCATTTAGCTCCATAGGTCTCAGAACCAGTAACCACGGACAACGCATCTCATCAACTCAAGGTTTTGTTTTGTTTTTCATGTTTACTTTACTTTGTGTGTGAGCTTTCCCTGAATGTACGTCTATGTACCACAAGCACGTGTGGTACCTAAGGAAGTGGTGACCTCCGTGTGGGTGCTAGCAATCGGACCCAGGCCTTCTGCAAGAACAACAGGTGAGAGCCAACTCTCCAAGCCCTCAACTCCAGGTTTAAAGACAACACTTAGACAAGAAAAACATGGAAGGCAAGCCCAGGGCTCTCTGTGACAAAACTAGAAGCAGCTGTTCAAAAATGCTAGCCACTGCTCTCGGAAATGGTCTTCGCCCGGAATGTTCCGTCCTTGAAATCTATGTCTTCTAGTCACGGGCTCCACTTTACGTAAGTGTCACTCACTCTCCCTGGAGCTATAGTCAAAGGCACACTACTCAGTCCTTTAGACACAGCCCCGCCCCCTGGCCAGAGTAGGCCAGGCGGCCAACAACCCGGGGGCTAAGCTAAGATTTGCATCTACTGCAGCTCTGAGCAGAGCAGAGCTTCAAAGCACCTAGCATAAGCACTAACCTCACATTCACTGTAACACAAAAGCAGTGCCATAACTGACTCACAAAAATGGCAATTTTGAGTAAAAATTTCAAAATAAGTCAGTTTCTACCTTACCAAGGGCACTGAATTTTGCTTTTCTTTTTCTTTTTTAAAAATAAGCTCTACTTTTCATTTCAGATTCAAATATCCTGAGGAGAGAATAAATCTTCAATTTGATTCTTTCAGCTCAAAAGTTGATCCGATGGTAAACCTGGATAGGTTATTTACAGATGAAAAGAAACTTGGAGTATTTTTAAATGCCATTATTCCCAAATCTGCTTAGAAACCCAGAAGCGAATTGTAAAATAAAATCTACACTGTGCTGGGGGAAAGCCCCCAACACCTGTGGAGGCGGACATGGGACAAACAGGACACCACAGTAGAAGCACGCATGCATTTTCTCTCCAGTAAATGCTACAGTTCCAGCTAGGCTTTAATGAAATGGGAAAGGGCACTCTTTCGGAACACTGGGACACTGCACAAGTCATGGTGCTGTCCCCAAAGGACAGATGGATACCCTTACTGAGCATGAGCAACAACAAAGCCAGGGCTTTCTCTAAGAAAGCCCCTTTCATCCTCCAGGAGGCCACACCCCTTGATCCTTCTCAAACAATTCCACAACTGGAGAACTCATTCAAACCACCACACTAAGTATAGTTCAAGTCCCTCAGTATCATGTACCAAACAAGCCTAAAGACGACTGGCAAATGGGAAAAAGCAGGATGGAGTCCATGGACTCTCAACGCAGGAGGAGATCATAGAGGAACTCCCAAACCAAAAATATAAAATAAAATAAAATTCTTAAAAAAAAAAAAAAAAGAAGTAATTCTCAGATTTTAATTCTGGATATTAATTGTTGAAACCACTAAGAATGATATGAAAAGATTACATAAGAATCATGCAAATGAAGAAAATTTGCTTATGACTAGTTTGTGATTTCCTTTAAAAAGGAGAAAGTTCAAATCTTAATACCATGTCAATGTAACAAAAACCTGGTTACTGCAAAGGGCCTACCACACTGTGGTCAATGGCCTGGTTGCTTAATGTAATATTGGTAATGGCTGAATTCCAGTGTAACAAAAGAGAAATAAAGAAAAAAACCAGCCTGAAAGTCTACTGGAGTTCACTGTAACAGGATTTGAGCTATAATTAAATTTGATTAGTTTGGTTCAAACCTCAAGTTCAAAAGAATTATCAGCATGAATGGATGAAAAGCCCTTTTACACGGGCATTTTGGAAATATGAAAAGGGCTGACACAGCAAGCATCAAAGACTTTAAAAGCAATTGACCCTTCCCAGAGCAAAGGAGAAAGGCTAACAGCTGAAACTCAGATGCTGCGTGCAAAGAAAATAAAGTTCCAGATGGCTGCAAAGCCTGGCAGTTTATTAAATATTAAATACTATTATTTTTAACTGGAGCTGGCCCAAGGATAGCCAAATGGGTCATCGATAAAATGTGAAAAAGTCTGATTCTATCCTCAGAAAAACCAAAGCAAATAAACAGTCCCCTTTCCGGAATCTACCAGCATGAGGAAACCTCCCAAGGACTTTCACAAACAGCTATGGTGACATTTAAATAAGCACGACGTCCAATAAACATTACAGCACAAGCACCACAGCCTAAAGGTCCAAACCAGTTCCTTAGAAGACAAGCAGCCCAGGGAATCTAATGACATCATCAGGAGATACTTCATTCTCACTGCCGATGTAAGCCCATGCCCACCACACCTGAGTACCTCCCTTCAACTGGATACTGAAAAAGACTCAGGCAAGACTAAGTATGCACCCGCGAGACAACATGGAAATACACTTCCAGATAGCATGTGTGGCCATGTGTACACATGCGCATGCACGCACACACACACACACACACACACACACACACACACACACACCAGTCTGTTTTAAATAAAATGAAGTTGCCTAACAGTTTGTATACCCTGAGTTTTCCCAAAGCACTAGTGTTTTTTATGGTAACCGTATTCCTTGTTACTGTATCCACAGCCTGGGGTTGGGCTGGCAGGCTGTCTGCTGATTGTTGGGAACACTGTGCCAAATGAAGCAGGTGTGGGATCTCAGAGATGAAAGCAATTCTCCACATAACAATGTCATCTTGTGCGCTTTCCTGACACATGCAGTTCATTTCCTCTCTCTCTCTCTCTCTCTCTCTCTCTCTCTCTCTCTCTCTCTCTCTCTCTCTCTCTCTGAGTCTCTCTGAGATGCATCTGAGAGGTGAACATTTCTACTGGTTTTTAGCACTGAGGAAAAGGTTCATTCAACAGGGACCTTGCTCAAAATAGTAAGAAATCCAGCCACAGAAGGCAGGCTGGCTAAATGTTCTTTTCTCCAAGTATTCTCTCTAAAATCAAAATTATCCTTTATGTAATTCTTTTATCTTGAAAACTATTTTAAATCATTTAGCTTTAAAATAATTCAAAGCAGTTTATTACCAAGAATAGAAGGGGAATGTAAATAAGAAATACTCAAGTTAATAAAGATGGGAAAAAAAGAATAGAGGGAAAAAAAAGAAAAATTCATGGAAAAAAATCGACAACAACATCAACATGTCCATTAACAACAACAAGGTGGCAAGAAAGGGTAGGGGTGAGTGTGGGCCAAGTGCCTGGACACAAACGTGAAAACATCAAAACAATCCACAGAATTGTGTGCAAATGAAAAATGTGTGGAAGATTAAAGATAAAAATCTGCAATTCGTGACAGAAATTTTGCTAGAGATGAAAAAAATTATGCAATGTGGTTCAACATTTCTTTATTTCAAAACAGAACAACCACCTCTGTTTTATTCCTGGCTCGTCTGCGATTTGCGTTGGGTGCTGTTTGTTTTGCTGTGCTGGGAATCGGATGGCATAGAGCCCTGCAAGCACCAGGTGAGCCTCTAACCCACAAGGGAATCTCTTCTCTGAGCCTGGCGTCTTAGAATCCAGCCCTTCTCAGCAGGCTCAGAGGCACTGCAGGGGATAAAGTGCAAACTCTCGGTCCCATCACCAGCGTTCCAGATTCAAAAGTCTGGGGGCAAAACCTAAAGACTCCATGTGTACCAAGTTCCCAGGTAACGGTGATGCTGCTGGCCCAGGCTCCACACCCGGAGATGGGCATTTCCTCTCTCCTGATGGTCAGCTGACCTGGCAATGGGAAATACCTTTGGGCCCTGGAGCTAACAAGGGGTTCTACAAAAAAGGAAACCCACTGAAGGCACGGAATGTACTTTGGAGATTGTGAGCCCAGGACTCAGCAAACTTTCTAACTGAGTTGGATAACAAGAAGCTTAGACTCTGCGGGCCGCACAGGACCCCACACTACCACACTCAGCACCGCATCTTAAAATCGGCAGGACCAATGTCAGGATGACTGGACATCTCTGGAAGCCACAAGGCAGCTGATTACAGCACTGCAACGGGACTCTGCTTCCTGATGTGCACCGCAGTGAGGAGTAAGGAAAAGCCACAAATGGAACACACTATTAAATCCCATGTAGTCTGTAGTGAACAGGAAGGCTTTACTAAGTAACATGAAATCTCACTTCTAGAATGAACATAAGACATGACTATATCCACTTCTTTTAAGATTCTATTTTATTTTTCGATTATGTGTATGTAGCTGTGTCACAGGTGTGCAGGTGTCAGCAGAGGCCAGAGAGGGCGAAGGAAATGAACACAGGTCCCCAGCAAGAGCAGTGCACTCTTAGCTGCTCTCAGCTCCGCAGCCCCTGTTGTTTCCAGCATCATGTGTAAACAGACGGATGCAGGACACCAGCTGGATTCCTGGCATCTGGCTTTGCTGCACACTACAGCAGGCTGGAGCGAGCCTTGGTTCCTAGCATCCTGGTTTTAAGCTTCTCTCTCCTCCTCTACCATTCACTTTCTGCCCTCCTTTAAAGCAATCCTCCCAGTTCTAAACCCTCTCACAGGGGCCACAAGACATACAAATTATGATAACTAAGTAAAAAAGACTGTTTTGTGTACTGAGGTAAAGTAGTACAGGTTTGATCTAAATTCTAGTTGTCAAATAGTTCTTAAATTTAAATACTTACCAAGCAAGACAAGCATGTCAATCTTCACAAAGTAGATGTCTAAAATATTTAGTTATATGTATACACATATATACAAGTGAATAACTTTCTATGTGTTTATAAAATTATAAACAAACACAAACATAATCTATATGTATTCACAGCTTTCTCAGTTTTTAGAATTAAAAGTGATATTTTAAAAATAAGTATATTTTGGTAGTTAGTGAGTAAACTTCATGTAATACCTCATAACTACACTATACCACTTATTTAAAAATAGAGAAAAATAAAATCTGCTCACTCTGTGCACAAATTCAAGCTGGCATTCCTACAGGAGCTAGTTAGAGTGCACATGTCCAGTTTAGGATCATAAAGATGAGTCCCAAGTCTGAGAAACGGTTTGGAACGTGTTTCATGTACCCTCAACCATGCATGAAGAAACAGCTGTTATTTACAGATCAAAGCAACCCCGAGGATCCTAAAACAACCAGAGTGAAAAAGGCCTAAATCTAATTTCATCCCTGTCCACACTCTCCTTTGAACTAGTAATTCAGAGAATTGGTCAGTCCGTTGAACTAATTAGCATGCTTAACGCTTGCCAATTTTGATGGCTTCAGTTTTTTATCTTAAGAAATGGAATATAAATAGCAGGCTTTTTCAGACACACACAAGCAAGTTAGAGAAAATACAGCCCCTTCAACTCGACAAAGTCATATATATTGAGCGATGCCTAAAGAGTCTCACCACAAGGTGAGACCTATTTACTACGCTCTAAGATGTGAAACGGGAAATCAACTACTTGGTACCCCTGAGGAAGTTTCTATGCGTATTTACTCATTGTGTGCAGCCCATGTCGAGTAGCATTTCACTCCAAGGAACTGCAGTAGGTGCCCTGCTAAAAGGATGGGGCTACTTTTACTTGCAATGAGGGCGAGGAGAGTGGAGACCTTCTAACTGAAACCCCACACACCAAGAACAAAAGGACATTCCTGTACATCCACACATGAGCCTCATGGACTGCATGCTATAGTCATTTCCTCTGTACTCCGCAAAAAACCCATGGTAAACAGGTTAGTGGACGTCATATAATGTCACCAGAGCCAGCAAGGAGGAACATCAGGTGGGTTTTTTTAAATAACTGTTTAAATTATGAAAACATCATTTCCTCCTTTCCCTTCCCTCCATCGCATCCCCCATATCCCCCTCTTTGCTCTCTCTCAAATTCATGCCTTCTTTAATTGTTATTGGCGTGTGTGTGTGTGTGTGTGTGTGTGTGTGTGTGTGTGTATTTATATGTGTATGTATATACTGCAGATGTGTGTTTATCTTTTCCATCCAGCACTGACTGTTTCAAGGTGATCCTTTCTTGAAATTTGCATGAGATCAATGCAAACGAACTCTACAGCTTCAACTCTGTTGCCCCTCTAGTGACGTCTAGAGTTAGATGGGTGGGAAGGAGTGTCAGCCCCAAAAGGGTTCGGGTATGTGATTCTAGGCAGGAGCTTCAAGTGCAGAGCTTAGTACCACTTGAAAAGAAATATTCCAGGAACAAGGGATTCTGGTGGCAAGTAAGCACGCACTTACTAGATGCTTCCTGGCAACAGCCTGCCCAGCTCCTCACTCCTCCTCCTGCTAGAACCCTGTCAGAGCATCACTCCACATTCAAGTCAGAGAGAGAGGACGCCCTTGCTGGCCAGTGACTGTTCATTCCTGCACTACCATCACGTCTCATGATCACCTACCAAGAAGCTAATTCTGTGCCCCCGCCCACTTGATGTATTCTCCGAGATAAATAGATGAACTATTTTTCTACTCCAAATGAGACCTTGGATACAATGATGCACCTACTACCCAGATATTGTTTCTAAATACACTTTCCATCAACATCAGCCAAGGACCAGTACAGCTAGGTAAGACTGCAATGGCTTGAACAACAGGAGAGGGGGTTCTCAGCAGCAACAGAGACTTAGGCCTGGAGAGGCTCCCACTGACCACATCTAGGGAGTTACACTCCAAACAACATAAAAACGTTACAATTATTGACCAAGGATGCCCCAGCCGTGGTGATGGGGCTGCTTGTGGCTATACTAAGACCCACCAAATTGTCACTTTAAATGAGTGAATTTGATGGTATGTGATATCTCAAAAAAGCTGTTACCAAAACGAAAAAAATAAACCCATGAGTCTGCAGTAAAGATAAATAATGAAAAAAAAAAGCTTCGGGTAAGAGAAAAACTTCTTCATAGATGAATGCCAATTATAAACTCAGAGGAAAAAGACAGTATGAGGAAAATCATCATTTTGCAATACCAATGTAACAAATGTTCCAAGCAAGAAGTATCCACAGATGGTAAAACTATCAGGCGAGAGATTATTGGGGAACAGGAGAGTCACACGGCCTCAAAGTATTACCCCATGGAACACTTCACAACACATACCTGAGTCTCTGTGTATGGAAGTCAGAGAACGCCTACCCAAGCGATCAAACAGGGCACTGCCTGCCGCCAGCCATACACTGCTGTCTGTGTAGCGCGGGTGAGAAAACAGTGCAACTGAAGGGACCCGAACCTAACCTTAAGGAAATCGGACAGTCCACATGTGTGGCTCCACGGCGTGAGGGACACACATGTGTGGCTCCACGGCGTGAGGGACACGGAGAGGTATATTCAGTGTGAAGTCTTCCACCGTCAGAGGAGATGCTGTGGTCTTCCTTAGTGAGACCTGAATCACTACAGACGCTGTTTAAAGTCAGTGTCTGCAAAGGTGGAGAAAAGCCCTCAGCAAACCACACACACACTGGGTACCTGTCACAGGATCTGCCACAGCACACCCAGCAGAGAAAAATGGCAGGGCAGAAGGGAGGGGATGAGGAAGGACCGAAGACAAAGTAACTCGATGCTTTTATCTGTAAATGCCAAGACACATCCCTGCTGGGAAGGAGCACAGAGCAAACCGTGTCCCCACTTCCACCCTGAAAAATCCACACTATGTCTCAACACAGTATTAAGAGGTACAGGCCTAAGCAAAACACGGAAGGAAAGCAGTTTTCAAAGGTGTCCTCTGGAAAGTGACAGCAGGAAGCCAGCTAGGCGGGGCTGCTGCTCACCGTGCCTTCTGGTAAATCCTCACACACGCTTCTGGGCGAAACGGTGGGGTTTTAATAATTAAGTTTTAAATTTAACTCCCATTTTAAGATTATTTGAAATTATTTCACACAGTGCCCAAACCTGACCTCCCTCTCTTAAAGCTTTTAAAAATAAAATCATTATTATTTTGCCTTTCGTGTATCAGTGATTTGCCTTCCTTCCGTGTGTGTTTATGCACCACATGCATCGCTGGTACCCACGGAGACCTGAAGAGGAGCCCTGTGCCTCTGGAAGAACAGCCAATGCTCCTAACCACTGAGTCCTCCCTCTAGCCCTATTGCTTGTGTGTGTGTGTGTGTGTGTGTGTGTGTGTGTGTGTGTGTGTGTGTGTGTTTTAAAAATAATTTATAGATTTATAAAAGTCATTAGGACAGGATAGAGTCCACACATATTCTGCCACTGGCTCTAGAATAGTCTTTGGAAGCAGTGACCTCTGAGCTGAAAAAGTAGCCCCAGGGCAAAGCAGGCACCTATCATGGCTGTAGGCTTTTTCCTATCATAGAAAAACAGCAGTAACTACAGTACAGAACAAAAATCCCACAGTGCTGCAAACCCAGGCCATTACACAAACCCTGGCAGCTAAACTGTACCTTTTATCTGAACTTCACAGTTCCCCTTACACACCTGCTGCCTGTTCCAGACCCCAAAGCCACCTCCCACCAGCCCCTGGAGGCTCCGAGCTCCGAGCTCAGGCAGGCCCTCACGTATCCACCTGTCTGGGCCTGTATGAAGTTTCCTCATATCACACTGAAATCAGGGACATTCTTCTTTGGGTTGGGTTGGGAGGCTGAGACAGGGAGACTGAGTTTGAGGCCAGCCTGCCATAGATAAGGAGGGACATTTGCTTTTGGCTTTTCTTCTTTGGATTTGGTTGGTTAGTTGGTGTTGGTATTTTAAGTGTTTCATGTATCCAAGGCTGGCCCCAAACTGGAAAGAGAGGCAAAGATGACCTTGGACTCCTGATTATGCTGTGTCTGCCACCAGTTTGGGTTTTATAGGCATCCTACTACCACACCCAATTTTATACAGAGCTGGGGAATCAAACACTAGCTCTATGTCAGGCAAGAGCTGGCAACCAATACTGTCTTTAGATTAAAAAATAAAATAAAACGAATACATTCTGAGTATGCATGTAGCAAAGTTAAAAGGCACTCGCATTCTCCACTTTTATTGATGCCAGCTGAACAACATCCAGGCCTCTCCTGCCTGGTGAGATTTCCGACTTCAACATTCAAAACACAGGCCTTGGGCACCCTCTACTGTCTCGTTGTATACCACACGCTTCAGATCAAGTTCAGTAATCAAAAGCAGCGTTTTCAAAGGAGAGAATACTCTTTCCTACTGGTTTCTTCTTTTCCACCATGACATGTTACGTGGTTATGTCCCAAAGCCATCTCAAGGCCTGAGCATCAACTCCCCTACCTTTGAACGCTGACGCCCAGAGAAAGAAAGAGGCTGGGCATCCAAGAAGTCTAATGAAGATTACAGGAGAGAAGGTGCGGAAGGAAGCGTCAATCCCTGATTTTTACCATTTTAGAAGTCTTTACAGTTCAAAAATTGTACCTGGGTCCCCAACACTCATGCAAATAAATAATAATAATAATAATCAGGGCCCGGCCACATGCTTGCCTATAACCCCATTGCCACAGGGGACAGAGACAGGAGAGTCAGTGGGGCTCACCGGCCTCCTCAAGAGGCTAAGGCGGAGAGGGAGGGAACACTCAGTGTCTTCCTCTGGCCTCCATGCACAGGCGTGAGCATGTGCCCCTGCATGCCCACACACACAGACACACATCCCCCCACATACTCGCAAAAGCACAGACGTACACACAGGACAGTGTGATTTATGTGTGTGCGTGTGTGTGAAGACTCCATAATTCTTTTTATTGTACTTTACTCAGTGTGCCTATATGTCTGTGTGCACATTTGAGTGCCACGGCGCATGTGTGGAGGTCAGAGGACAGCTTTGGGGAGTCTGTTCTCTCCTTCCACCACAGCGTCCTGGGATCAAACTCAAGGTGCCAGGTCTTCATTAGCTAAGCCATCTGGCAGCCAGGCCAAGACGTTTTTGAAACTTTACAGTGAAAACAAAAGAATAAGAAGCTAGAAGCTGCTTCTGTAAAGAAAACCTAATCACACACACAGTAAAGGGCTGAAGTTATTTGTTTCTACATTAAATTCATCTTTCTAAATTGTTCTGCGTAAACTGTTTGTGATGAGAAGATAAAAACTGTAGGCTAAGGTCCAAGCTCAAGGACAGTGACGTCAAGATCTTGCACTAAAGGATTAACCAAATGAACTGTCCTCTGCTCTTTACAGATCTTTACAGCACTTACAATAATGCAAATGCAATTAAGTGACTCATCTTGTAAAGCTCTGTGATTAAAGGGGAAATTTCATTTTTCATTTGTTTGACATTCCCATTAATAAGAATATCATAGTACACGTTTGCTGACTGAGAAGGCAATGGACAAAACCCAAGGACAAATAGGGATTTCCTTTTCTTTTCCCATGAAGCCAACATTATGGAATTTAAACAGATGTTCTATTTGGTCATAGTTAATAAAATGAATTCTGGAGGATTAAAATCAGGCTTGGTGTGTTTGCACTCAGTTGTAACTAAAGGACAACATCGCATTAAAAGTTTGGAAAGGCTGTTGGCCACTGCATCTGATAATCATTGTGACAGTTAGTAACAGTTAGTGCCTACAGCACTCTTACCCCAACAAAGCCATGCTTACAAAAATATTTTTTCTAAGGGTTAAGAAAATTGAAGTCTTGGAAAAGTATGTCCACGTTGGAATTTCATGCCTAGCAATCGTGCAGATCATAGCAACACAGCCTAGCATCAGAAGAGCCTGGCTGTTTCCAGCCCCAGTCAGCACCGCCTTGCCCTTCAGAGATGAACGTGGTGTCTGGTAGCATGGGAACAAAACAGAAGCGGATGAAACGGGATGAGGGACGTTTACTGAGAGCCCACTGTGTGGATGGCGCTGTGCTAGAGAGGCAGCAGAAAGGGGAGAGCAAGGGCACCGCTTGGAGCGAGATGCAGACTAGAAAAGCAAACACTCTGGAAATGAGGAGAAACCAAGGACAAAGCAAAGAAGCAAATCAAAGAAACAATTTTAAAGACACATGCTGGAATGAATAGCTAAAAAGAAAACCTCTCTTATCAGACACTGAAACGTACAACCAAGGAAGGAAGAAGCAGTGGGCAGACCAAAGGACAGACAGTAGTAAAGTTCTGCAGTGGCAGCTGCTTCCTGTCACTCTCCATAAGAGGACACTGAAGTGCCAAGCTCACCCAGAAAGTCTCAGGCTGCGCTGAGGGCGCACCCCAGTGCTGGAGAGCCTGCCTGCTTGCCCACCAGGCCCTGGGAGCAATCCCAGCAAAGCATGAGGCTTTCTTTGAATAGGTCATTGTGCGGTTAATGCTCTTTCAACAGGGATATGAGCTCGGGGCCTCAACTGAGAAAATGTCTCTACCAGACTGGCCTGTGGACAAAGCCCTGAGGCATTTTCTTGATTGATAATTTATGAGGGAGGACCCAGCTCTCTGTGAATGGTGCCACCCCAGTGGCAGGTGGTACATGACTGTTTAAGAAAGCAGGCTGAGCAAGGCATGGGAGTAAGCCAGTAAGCAGTGTGCCTTCATGGGCTCTGCTTCTGTTCCCTCAATGATGGAATGACATGGAAATGTAAGCCTATTCCTCCCCAAGTTGCTCTTGGTCAGAATGTTTTATCATAGCAATAGAAAGCAAAGTAAGATGGTGCTCTTATGTGGAAAAAAGCAAACTTTTACAGTAAATTAACAACAAAATTTTTTAAATCACAATTTTTCCCAACCTACTTAGGTTAATGATTTTGAAAGTTGAACCATTAGGGTTACTATACCCACGTTCTATTTACAATGGTACAGCTCCTTGCCCAGACATCTGGATGAAGCGTCTTGCCCCTTGGCTGAGCCGCAGCGATCCTTGGGCCCCTTTTGAACACCTACTACCATGAACCACAGTCACACTCAAATGCAGACAGATCCACGTGGCCTTCAGAGGCAAGAACTTAACCTCAGGTCAATTTTAAGTCTGGGTCAGGGTAGGCTGTAGTGCCACAGCATCTTTCCGAACTGCCTAAGATTCAGTAGAGCAGAATCCCAGTGTGCAGAATTCCCAGCCAAGCAGGGAAACTGGGAACCATTACTGCCGACTGCAGATCACTGTTTGGGGGCGGAGCTGTACCTTACATGTAGCTATGGTATACTGTTTGGAACTCTGGCTCCAACTTTAAAGGCTCTTGACTACCAAGAATATAAGTAACTTAGTTCATGGTTTTTGAGTTCATATTAAGGAAGAGGCATGACAAAAAGAGATTTACATAAATCCCCTGGGTTAATTCTCCAAAAAGTGGTAGATAATTCAAATAATCCAATAAACAACGAGCTCTGATACATGTTAATACATCAGTATAACTTAAATCAAAATCAAATAATCCAATAAACAACGAGCTCTGATACATGTTAATACATCAGTATAACTTAAATCAAAATCAAATAATCCAATAAACAACGAGCTCTGATACATGTTAATACATGTTAATACATTAGTATAACTTAAATCAAAACCCAGATGACATTATTTTCAGAGCCAGCACCACTAGAAAGCCAGAAAACAGGGGAGCTTCATATTCTCAACAAAAATACAGACCGGAACTTCCATGAATCAACTTTATATCATCTGTCAAAATCACACGTTTATTCCTTTAGCCAAATTGTTCTATGTCTAGACGTAGAACCTACAAACCTGAACCATGTACAAGAGGACATATGAACAGTACTGCACATTGGTGCAAAACTGTAATGGCTGCCAACAGGGGGCTGACTGACTACATAAAGGTCTATGTGTACAATCAGGCACTTCACAATTATAAAGAAAAAAATTATCCAAAAATATATTTGGTTAACAAATACCATTACTATAGAACAGAGCTCGAAGGATCAAATGGATGGCTATAGAAAGCACTCTAGAGACTATAACACCATGGAGAATTTGGGGGAGACAGCAACAGAGGGCAACAGCAGAATCAGAAAGAAGATGTGCTGTATGACAAGCCCACAGGCACCCTGAAGGAGGCACGCCTGCTGCCCGACAGGGTAATGAGAGCTGTATCTCCTCTGGGGTAAGCTACTCAGAGACTTCTGAATCTCAATTTGGGTCATCACATTTATGGAATAGGCTGTACCTTTGGCCTGCTTGGAAGTAGGGAGGTGAGGGAGATACCCTTATCTATCTCCAGACTACTGAGGGACTACACCCTCTACAAGAAGCCAGGAGTTACTCTTGTTCTTCTTGTTTGTTTTTTGTTTTTCAACACAGGGTTTCTCTGTGCAGCCTTGAATGTCCTGGAACTCACTCTGTAGACCTCTGAGCTCAGAGATCCACCCACCACCTCTGCATCCAGAAGGCTGGGATTAAAGGTGTGCCCCGACATGCCTGGTTGAGTTACTCATTATTAAGATAGAAATTTCTAGCACTGACACAGCACCAACAGCATCATCCCTTCACATCTGAGCAGCAAGAGCCACAATCTGGAAATTTCTCCTCTACACCTCAAGGACATAAAGTCAGGCCCTTTCCGGTGCACCATCCAAGTCTTTTCCTCCAGCCTTCCAGCAAACATGCAGCTGAGTTGCGAGCTTCCTTTTATCCTCCTTGCAAGTACCCCACCTTATCAGTACTCTCTGAAAGGATCCTCCCTTGGCTTGACATTCATCTGGCAAACCTATGAAATTTCCTATTCTACACACGCGCGCGCACACACACACACACACACACACACACACACACACAGTCTTCCCTGTCTTTGTTCAGGCTATTCTATCTGCTTGTCTTTGACTGCTTCTAACTGGCAAGCTTTCAAGAATTATGGCTCATTTTGTGCATGTTTGGTGGGCACATGTGTGTACCTCACATGCACATGCATACAAGTGTATGCACATGGAGGTGAAAGATCAACACCAGATGTCTTCCTCAATCACTTTCTACTTCTTTTTTTAAACACAATCTCTCACCAAATCTGGAACTCTCAACTTAGCTAGGCTGGGTGACCAGTGAGCTTCTGGGATCTGACTACCTCTGCTTCTCCAACCCTGAGATTATAGGCAAATGGCAACACAATCCTCTTTTTATGTGGGTTGTGAAGGATTGAAACTCAAGTCCTCATGCTTGTGTGGCAGGTACTTGCCCACCTGAGTCACCTCCAGAGCCCTATGGCTTCTCTGTGACAGATGCTGAGAGGCACCCAGTGGGCTTCCCCTGACCACTCAGATGCATCACTTCAGCAGGCTTTAACTGTGTGGCAAAGAAGACTCCCCATGTGCTCCCCCACCAGGCCAGAGCTATTCCTCAGAATACTAAGTAGAATTTGTAGATTAAAGGCATCAGCCGAACTTAACTTACTCCACGTTCTTTAGAGACAGATGGCTTTGCTCTGCTTTCTTTCCCTACCCGAGTCCTTCTCTGTCACACTGAATAGCATGAGTCAAGTTTGCCCGGAACTTTTAGGCCAGTGGGACAGAAATCATCCTGAATTCGCTCACAGCATCTTACTGCAATAACCTCAAGGCACCGAGATGCTCCGTCACAGCTAATATGGCCAAGTCTCTGAGAAAGATGAGAAAAGCTGAGGTAAACGGTCTAATCTGTTGACCTTGATTAGACTCGATGTAAAATGCACAGAAACTGAACTGTTCAGAGGAGCAAGAGGATACGTATACAACATCTACAAACACCAAGCTCGGCACCATGCATATGACAGCGCTAGGAAAGCCCAGGAAACACGTATTGTGCTTCTAATGCAAGGATCCAAGCCTTCACTCCCCTCCTAAAGGCTAGTGAGAGAAAACTATTTTAAAGAAAAATAATCACGCTGAACAAATAGCACACCATTTCCTGGAGGTTCTCTCTAAAGCTTCTGTGTATTTCTTATTGAAACAATCAAACGGCTCCAGACAAAAAGATTTGATATTACTGTCAGGATAATGGAAGGCTCAAAACTCCTCATAATGTAAAAATGTTGCTTAAAGCAGACATATCACTTCTGATTTGTCTCAGTTGGAAGAGAAACTACATTTCATTCAGCAGTAATTCCTCTCTCGCTGCAGCCGAGAATGTACACAGAGTAATCCACCTCAGCTGGAATCAGGTCTGAAGGCACCTTTATGAGCATGCATAATGCACAAGACCCCAATTAAATTGCCAACAAAGCACTGCCATTTTGAGTAAACAAAGTCATCTCAGTAAGGTCACCCAATTCCCAAGGACTGTAGCAAAAAAATTAATTACTAGCATGACATATGTCAAAAGAAATTTTTTGAAAGGAGGGAACAACAGTTGTGAGCATGTATTTTATCTTTGTATGAAATCCTAGCACTCTCCAGAATGGAAATATATTCATTTATTCAGCCCTTTTCAAAAAAATAAAAAACATGTTGATTACTTTCCTCCACTTTCTCCTGTATCCAGGTGTAGGATGGGCTGATCACACAGATGTCGTGAGTCAGAAAGAAAGGGCAAAAGGAGACTCACACCGGTGATATCTCAGACAGACAGTGGCAAGGAGATGGGCCATCCAGCCTGCCAAAGGGAGAACCGTCAGGCTCCACAGCAGCAGGCTTCACTGCAGGTTGTTAGTGAAAACCAACGCTCCAGGCCACACCACACACTGTCGGTCCATTCTGAGGAGGCCAGCAAGCCACAGGAAGTGCGAACAAGGGCCTTCGAGCAACTGCAATATTCCAGTCATTGCCCCATTATTTGTACTAGAAATGTTTTTACAAGTTAAAATGTTTTAGTCGCAGGACAAGGAAGAAGCATCCGCAAGTTCTTCCCTCTGCCACGGAAAACTGTGCCCCAGACCAAAAATGTTTCTTAGACTTCACTGCGTAAAAACCCAAACAGCCTCCCCTGGGGGAAGCAAAGACTAAAGCAATCTGTCTGCAGCATTAGTGAGGTCATTCCTGAGGGCCAAGTCTTCCTTTAGTGCTTCCTTTCCCACCCCACCCCTCTCTAAAAAGCCGGTGTAGCAGGTTAGCTGGAAGGCAGATGAAAGCACCAGGTTTCTCTCCAGAATGAGTTCCTCGGACCCCTGCACTTCCTATCACGGACCAAAGTCTCCTCCCTGTGGTGGGCTTCTGAAGCCTGGGTCTTTGGAGCGCTTCTTGCATAACCAACCTTGCCATGAACTTGTTGGCAAACACCTGGTAGTTCTTCCTTCCTATTTCAGCTACAAGATACGTAGCAGCTGGAATGACAGTGACACCAGCCCGGTCAGCAAACCATCATGAGCATTCCCCTAGATGGAACAACCACCATGCAACTCAACAGCTTCTGGGTGACTCTGTTGATGCTACTCTCCTGTCGACTTCTTTAAAGGTTTATTTATTTATGTACATAAGTGCTCTGTCTTCCTGGATGCCTGCACCACAGGAGAGAGCATCGGATCCCATTATAGATGGTTGTGAGCCACCATGTGGTTGCTAGGAATTAGTCTCAGGACCTCTGGAAGAGCAGCAGTGCTCTTAACCACTGAGCCACCTCTCCAGCCCCTCTTTTTGATTTCTTAAGCCAGTTTCTCCAATATATTTCTGATACTTAAGAAATGAAATGTAGGTTCACCAGTCAGCGGCCATCATTGTTGGGGGCTCCGCGAGTAGTCATTGGATTACCTCTCTTAAAACTGTGCTTTTATAGCCTCGGTACAGTCCTTGGATGCCCTGAAACAAACAAAAGCCAAGTGATTAAAAACTTGGAACAAAGATTTGTGAAGAACATTCTGGAAAGAGTCTAACATGTTCTAAAATTTGAGTTCTAAGACATTCACTAGCCACAATTTTCTTCAGTTAAACATTCTAAAGTGGCTTAAACTGCATAAGCTGCAAGTTCACGATATCTCTAATAATGAAACAAGCTATATAGTATAAGGAATAGCATTTTTGTCTTTTGAAAAAATTTACATTATATACATTTCTGAAATCCAGTACATAAACTGTTCATTATCCTTTAATGTAAAAAAAGACTTACTTCAGAAATTTGCCAGTAGTCTCTCAATAAAGTATATATTGCTGATAACCCTAGCACTACACGCTTAAGCACACATGTCGTCCGATAAGCGCCGATAGGAATGGCCTCCGTCCTACAGTCGGTAACAGACCAGAAAGATGCAGGATATGGTGGCACACACCTGTCACCTCAGACCTTGGGAGGATGAGGAAGAAGGGGGACACATAGGAAGCCCCCACCTCTAAAACAAAAACAAAGAATAACTTCTTTTTTAAACGTAAACTAAAATCAGCTCACATTAGTTAAGAAGAAGGAAAAAAAAGTCACTGTGTGGTGGCAGAAGCCATGGCCACTCAGGAGCCCGGGCAGCAAGGCTGAATAACCCCAGAGGTGAAGGCCAGCCTGAGGCAACAGAGGCTTGACTCCCGCATGAAAACAGAACGCAACAGAGGCTCTGCTAACCTTAAACAAGGACGACAGCACCGTGCCCAATAGCTGCATGTCCAGGTAGGGCAGAGGCGACCAGAGCCGGCACTGATCAGAAAGAGAAGGGCGTTTACTTATTGTTTGTTTGTTTGAGGCAAGGTCAGTCTGTCTATCCGTCATCCATTATCCATCCATCCATCTATTTGTAGCAGAGTCTGACTATGTCGTCTTGGTTGGCCTGGAACTTACTGTGCAGACCAGGCTGACATCAAACTTACAGTTATCTGCCCCTGGCTCCAGAACACTGGGATTAAAGGCATGTGCCCCCACACTCAGGAAGCAATGACAATTTCACAGAACATTATGGTAATGATGTTGTGGTAATGATGATCAGCCCATTATTATACTTTTATATTAAATATTGCTTCTCTCCCATGGGCCCTCAAATTTTGAAGCAGTGTTCTAAAAGCGGATCTCAGTTCCCTCACGTGATTAGTTGGTCTGGTTCTGACCCATTACATTCAGGGCATATGCAGCAGTGACACTTAACACATGGCTGCTTCAAAATTTGGGGAAAACAATGAAAATAATTCAAAAACAAAGGAAAACATAATCCCAGCAAAAAAGTTATTGTAGTTGAACATTAAACCCACCCTAAAGTCCCCCTGAAATGCATATAATGAGCCCTCGGTGTTGTCACGAAGAAGCCATCTCCCTCAGCAGAGGAAGAGGAGAGGGGACCTAAAGGCAGCCTTACCTCTTCACTTAAGATAGTAGAAAAAATCTGCAAGGTCTTTGAAGACGCAGACACCTGTGCCCTCTGCTTAACCACTTCAGAAGGCACTCGAATCAAACAGGCAACCTAAAATATACAAATTTAATTATATCTGGAAAGGAAGTAACTGTTGTAAAAATGACATCTTTTCATAAGCAAAACCAATAGGGCAAACATCATCTCAAGTTTTAACACAAGGTGTCGAAAAGTCTTTTGTTAACCTAAAATTCTTGAACCTTTGGGGACACACTGTCATCGGTGCCAAAGCCCTGCTCTGAACAAGTTCTACTCACTTTCTGACACCATGTTCCATACAACCTTTGATGGCAGGAAGGAAATTCAACTCTGAATCTTCAACTCATAGAAAAGTATGTCACACACAATCAACTTCTCAACACTGTTTGACCAAGGAATAAACCAGAACAACCTTTGCTTGCCTGGAAGTCATACACCAGGAGAAAGAAGGCTGACTGTGGGCTGGCACTCCTACTCCTGCCCACCACACACCAGTCTCTGCCAACTCTCAAGCAAGCCTGGCACCTAGGCCTTCCCACCACACAACTGAGGCGTCAACCCCCAGGCATGCTGGGACCCAGCCCCATCATTTCCAGACACTGGTCCTGACTAGCCATACTCAAACTAGAGAAGTCAGCAAATGATTCCTAAATTGCCTTCAGTAAAGTAAAGAGGAACTAACACTGTAAAAGCTGTTGGTCTGTGTACTGGGCACTATCTGCCGGGATCTGTGGGGCTCTGGCCTGGCCAGAGTGGACAGAGAGCTGCAGCTCTCCAAGTGCAAGCCAGAGCAAAGCAGGTTGCCGGGCCTGGGTTACTGGGCCGCGGTTGGTTGCCACTGCCCCAGAGCTGATGGCAGGTAGCAGGACACTGCAAGCAGTGAGGAGTCAAAGTCAGGGCTACCAAACAGGAAGTGGCCACAGTTGGCTGGAGCAGTGTCCAGCTACAAAAGGTTCGGAGGAGAATTCTCTTCCCTTAGGGTGTTACAGCTCAATAAAATAGGCACTCTGAGATGGTCTTTGATAAAATAACTTGTGCATTTTATTCCCTGTGGATAGGATCTTATAAACATTTGGGTTGGGTTGGGTTCGGGTCTAAGGCAAACGCTTTCTATTGGCTTGGTCTGAGATGTTAGAAAAGCCCCATTTGAATGTAGAAGGACTTCAGGTATTGATTGTCACGGTCCTCTTAATGAGGTGTCGTGGTCACGTGTTCCAGGACAGGAACCTGGTGGGGAGTAGATTTAAACACCTACTGTTCTCAATCATGACAACTGCCAGGGTGTCTGAATCCACTCCACCTTATCAGGTTTCCTGTCTGGTGGCGTGAACCACCGCCCCACAAAAGGCTGCCTGCCTTCTCTCAGAAATAGAAGACTAAGTATTTGTTCAAACCAGAAGGCAGGAGTGGAGAAGGGAACTCAGACACAGGGAGGAAGCCATTGGGAAAAAAAATCACTAAACTGTTTAAAGGGCAGGCTTAGGCTTAAGGCTCAACACAGCAGTAATCCAGATAGGCAAATGCTTTCTGCATCTTGGGTTGGTGTGCAATGTTTTGCATATGCACGAGAACAATAAATTCCAACTTTTAGAATATGAATATATGTTCATATGTAAAGGATGGCAAGAAATGTGGATAATCTTTTTCAGTGACACAGACAACCAGGCCTGGGAGCACAGGTCTATAATCTCAGCTCTGGGGTAGCTGGAAGAGGAGGATCCAAAGTTCAAGGGCTCCTTGGACAACTTAGCAAGACTGCATCAAAAGACGCAGTAAGAGAGCTGAGGACATAGGCCAACTGGGTCACCTAGCATGAACGAGGCCTTAGGTTCAATCTCTAGTACACAAAACTGCTGCAAAACAAAGAAAAACAACAACAAACCTGATTATGTAGTCCATGCTGGCCTTCAACTCACAATCCTCTTACCTCAATCTCTGGCACACATATAGTAACATGCTAGCCAAAGTTTGTCTTTTTCCTCAAATATACTTAAAATATAGTATTCTTATTAATTCTTTTGAGAATTTCACACACACACACACACACACACACACACACACACACACACATCGTATCTTTGAGGCTTTTACGCATGCATACAATAAAAGATGATTATCCCCAAGACAATCCCCTCCAACCTCATCCTCATGTCCTGTATGTGAATATGCGTGTGTGTGTGTGTGTGTGTGTGTGTGTGTGTGTGTGTGTGTGACCTAGGCTTGAGCACTGGCACATTCTTCCTTGGTACTGTCATTTGTATAGCACACAGCACAGATGTGCCTCAGCACTCTGAGATGCAAGGACAAAGGTGACTTGTGCTGTGGAGTTGGCTGACACCGATCATCATCTCTGGAAGCTCAAATGATGCTTCTGTTGACACACAACAGGAGATGTGGTTCTAATGAAGGGTTCGTTACCTCAAGTTATATCTCTCCCAAAATTGACATTTTTAAACAATAAAAAAAAAAATCTAGGGTTTGGGGATTTGGCTCAGTGGTAGAGCGCTTGCCTAGCAAGGCCCTGGGTTCGGTCCCCAGCTCTGGGAAAAAAAAAATCTAATTCCTGTTTCTTCAGCTATCAAACATTTGAGTCCACTGTAAAGATGAATAATGCATGCCCTGTGAGCTGGTGTGGTGCTGCATGCCTGTAATCTCAGAACTTGGGATCAGGAGTCTCAGGGCATCCTCAACTATGTATGGGCTACGTGAAGTGCTGTAGAAGAAGAAATAGAAGAAGAAAGAAAACAAATGGAGGAGGAAGAAGGAGGAGGAAGAGGAAGAGGAGGAGGAGGAAGAAGAGGAGGAGGAAGAGAACAGAAACAATGTCCTGTCTCTAATAAAAACAGTGGGTGGGGCACAGACAAGGGTTTCTGGAATCGTGGAGAAGGGGGGTACTGACTCTAGGGTAGTGGGTTATTGGATGCAACCCCCAGACCCAGGGGAAACTGTTAGAGATTATTCAGGTGAAGAACCTTCCAAATGAACCAGAAAGAGCTGGCAAGCAGGGTGCAGAGAGAAAGGCGGGAAGAGGACGTACAGGGGAAGGCACATGAACAGAGTGCTTGAGGGACCGGCAGCCTGTGTCAACACAGCATCCCTTAGCTAGCAGCCACCCAAGCCGTAACCTATTATCAAAGCACCAAGTCACGGTCAGGAGCGCCAGGAGATCAGACAAGGAGACCCAGCCACCATCACACAGAGTCTGAGCTGCATGCCACAGACAGTGAGAGAGTTTAAGCAGAGACTCAACCGCCTGGGCCAAGACCGTGGCGCAGGGAACAGTACAGCATAGGAGGAGAAAAACGTAAGATGCAAAAGCCAGCTGCAAGGCAGGAGACAAGCTAAAAGTCATCACAAACGTCTGAGAAAGATGCCAGGAAATAAATGTGGCTTAGAGAAGAGGGTCAAATTCAAAGAAAAGGACAGAACAAAGTCTCAGACTCGCTTTGCTAGACTACAGCCTGTAAATCGCTCTAATGAACCCCTTACTAATACATAGGTATATATTAGTTCACTCATCAGTTCTGTTCCTTGGAGAACCCTAATACAGTTAGTAAACAAGAAAATACCATGGCTCAAACTACAGAAGCCACCAGAGGTCAGGTGAGGGCTGGCACCAGAAGAACAACACATCACCCAGAGAAAAAGCCAAGAGAGGAATCAAGACCAGGAACGGAGCCCTGAGGAGCAAGAAAGACAAGAACCGGTCAGTGAAACACCGGCAGGAAAGTCAGGCAGCTGTAGAGTCTTGGCTGCCGTGAGAGGCTTCCCAGAGGGATCACACAGAGAGCCAGTCTGAGTTTAGAGTGCACTAGCCTGTATACAAGGCAGAGGCCACCCAGGCCATGGGGCACCTACAGAGGAGCCAGGACAACTAAAATAATGCCATAAATGAAATGCACACCGGATCTGGACCAGGTAGTGTGAGGAGGTCAACTATCCCATTATAAATTCTTCTGCCTTGGTTACAAACCAAAATAAATATTACTATTAAGGATGTGTGTAGGGGCAGCATAAGGGTCACTGTGATGGTCTCTATACAATGGGCCAGGGAGTAGCACTATAAGAGGTGTGGCCTTGTTACAGTGGGTGTGTCACTGTGGGGATAGGCTTTAATACCCTCAACTGAGCTGTGAGGAAAGGGTCTTCCACTAGCAGCCTTCAGATGGAGGTGTAGAATTCTCAGCTCTGCCTGCACCATGCCTGCCTGGATGCTGCCATGCTCCCACCTTGATGATAATGGACTGAACCTCTGAACCTGTAAGCCAGCCCCAAATAAATGTCCTTTGTAAGACTTGCCTTGGTCATGGTGTCTGTTCACAGCAGTAAAACCCAAGACAAAACCTAAGACAACCAATGAAAAAGACAGTGTTTTTCATGATTTTTAATGTGAAATTACATCTACATTCTGTGCTGTGCTTCCAGTGAGTCTAAGCCAGCTTTACCCTCATGCACTGGAGCAGCATCAAAGGCCAGCAGCACGGGATGAGGCATCAAAGGCCAGTGTCAGTGTCGTGGGGCAGACCAGCAGTGGCATCTCGGCCATGCTGCTCCTGAGATCACTGTATCACCCAGAGGCAGGCCGAGTTGAGGTTCTCCCTCCACAGACCTTCATACTCCAGATCAGAGACATAGTAACAGTGACAATGAGTGAGGTCTACAAACTCGTTTAGCGATAGGCAATTCAACACTCAGTGCAGACCCAGGTTCTCTCACCTCACGCCCAGCCTCCCTCATGAATGAATTTCATATCCTTAGGCTTTTGGCCTCACACAGAGGACAAGGGCTGGTTCCCGGTCCCCCTCATCTCTCACACTAACCCAGAACATGCTCCTTTTTGTGTGGGGATGCTGTCCTATCAGACCTTCCCTTACACTGCTGCCACCTCCTTTGTTAAGGAGGCTCAAAACACATGTCTAGCAAAGGTCAAGACTATATCCAAGTGAGTCAATATTCTGTTATCATGGTAACAAAAACAGAGGTTGGCAACCAGGGGGAAGTGGGACCATGTACAAAGATATAGGGGTTATGAAAGTGGTCAGCTCTGGCCGGTTCTGTTCATCTTGGGACCATCCTTTCACCCCAACCCCATGAGCTGGGCAAGGTGCTTCAGACCACTACTGTGTTACTCTGAGTAACCTTGTAAGCATTCCCCTGCCCTCCCTCAGCTTCTTTCTGCTCCCAATGGTTCCACTTTCATTGCCTGACTAATGAATAAACATATATATTTAGGAAATTGCATGCATATGTGTGATTTTTCTTTAACTGTTCTGAGGCAGAAGTTTTACGGTCTTCATTAGATACTATTTTTTTATTTGTTGTGTGTGGTATGGTATATGTACATTTGGGCAAGCTCATGTGACTCACCTATGGATATACATGCAAGAGGCCAAAGGAGACACTGGGTCCTCTATTACTTTCATCTTACTGGGTTTTGTTGTTCTTGTTTTTCTTGTTGAGACAGATGCTCTCTCTCCTTCCCCACTCCTCCCCTCAAGAACCTGAAGATCACTGATTGAACTAGGCATCCAGACAGCAAACTCCTGAAATGCTCCTGTCTCTAGCCACCTCCAAGAGGGTCACCGGCCTCCATGGCTATATATGGCTTTTATGGGGGTGCTGGGGATGTAAGCATGGGTCCGCTTGCTTTCACGGGAATTACTCTTACACACTGAGCAACCCCACCCAGTTATTCTAATTTTTTTTTTTTTTTTTTTTAGTTTCCCATTATTATATCTTCTCTGGCAAAAAAAGATCCTGGGGTTGGGGATTTAGCTTAGTGGTAGAGTGCTTGCCTAGCAAGCGCAAGGCCCTGAGTTCAGTCCCCAGCTCCGAAAAAAAAAAAAAATCCTTCATTATTTTTAATTCCCAAATAAAATCCTATCTGACACATTCACTCTGTGAGTGTGTGTGTGTGTGTGTACAGCTGCACAAGCACTTGTGCACATGTGCATGCTGAGTTCTGAAGTCAACACTTGGTTTGTTCCTCAAATGCTTGTTACTTTTACACTTTGAGACAGGGTCTCCCACAGAGCCTGGAGGTGGCCATTTCAGCTGGTCTCAATGGTTATTTCCATCACTGTCTCCCAATTATGGAGTTACATATACATGCAGCCATGTCTGGCTTCACATAGGTCTGGGGATTTGAACCCAGATCCTCTTGCTTTCATACCAAGCAAGCTTGTCCACTAAGCCAATTCCCCAGTCCTACTTAGTAACATAATTTCTAAAACAAATTTTCTACTGATCCATAAGCACCTTGAGAATGAGAAAATATATATTAATCTCACTAACCAACTGAAGAAAAAGAAAACTCCATATTTTTATAGAAAAAAATCAAACTACCAAGAAGGAAGAAAAACACCAAAAAGTTATACATTTCCACAGAAATATCTTTACTGATATTCCCTTATTTTTCTATGATCTTTTTATAAAACAGACCATTCATATATTCATATGAAGAATAAGAGAAAATACAGTAGGATTATAAGGTTATTTCTGCTCGTCCACATTTTCTATTATTTGCAATATGGTGCACGAGTTCTGTGCACCAAACACTCTATGGGAAGAAATAAAATGAAGGGGGCAAATTAAAATAAACTTACAGATGTGAGATTAATACAAGGTTTGACAACAGCGTCTCTTTTTAAGTTAGCAATGATCTACAGCAGAGCAGTTCGGACAGCTTCAGAGGCTTGAAATTGCATACAAATTGCTTCTTTGAGTAAAAGTGTGAACTTTCAGAACCCACTGAAAACAGAGATGCAAAATGAAGTCCACTGACATCAACAGGAACTAAAGACAAGCCCCAATGTCTACAACTCACCAGAGAATGAAAACACAGAAATAAATGAAAGAGAAAAGAAAGAAAAGGGCACAGTAATGCCTTGTGCTTTTCAATTCAGGAGGTCAACAATGAAATATAACCCCAATATGTCGGGAAAGTAGGAGCTGTCCACTTCTGAGGCTCAGCATAAATATTTATGAAATTCATGCTTCATAACCCTTTATGCTCTTAGATTACATTTTTATTTCTTAAAAATACAGAAACAAAAGAAAAACTTGGAAAAGGTTCTCAGATGAAAACCAGTCTTGGCCATTGCCTGGTACAAAGGCCCCAGCATGGCGTCTGACTTCTGTGGCATGGCAATTCAGGCCCAAGATAGTCTACAAAGAAATGCCTCGCCTATCTCCACCTATTCCTCCATGCCTTCCATTTCAATGTGAGGGACAACAGAGCATTTCACTGCAAAAAAAAATGAAGCATGGCTGAGTGCTACGGGTCTGTGACAGACAGGAAATGCAAGTAACAGTCCCCAGGTCCCCTGGTACATGCACTCTGTGGCATGCTATGTCCTCATATACATGGGACGAATCCAGGACATGAGAATGGTGACATTTTCATTAAATCTGAAAATGTTTCACGAGTGAAAGTTCTTCCAAAAGCTAACGTAGTTTCCCATAAAAGAAGTATGTAGAGAGCCAGGCATGACAGTACACACCGCAATCCTAAAACTCAGGAATAGATGGGAAGATCAAGAAAGGAGTATAGCCTACGGGAGAGGAGATGGAGACAGAGACAGAGACATAGAGAGGGGTGTGTGTGTGTGTGAAAGAGAGACAGAGACAGAGATATAGAAAGGTGTGTGTGTGTGAGAGAGAGAGGGGGGGAGACAGACAGACAGACAGAGACAGACAGACAGAGACAGGAATATGGAGAGGTGTGTGTGTGTGAGAGAGAGAGAGACAGAGACAGAGACAGACAGAGACAGGACTATAGAGAGGTGTGTGTGTGAGAGAGACAGACAGACAGAGACAGAGACAGACAGACAGAGACAGGGATATGGAGAGGTGTGTGTGTGAGAGAGAGAGAGAGAGACAGAGACAGACAGAGAGAGGAATATAGAGAGGTGTGTGAAAGAGAGAGACAGAGACAGAAACAGGAATATAGAGAGGTGTGTGTGAAAGAGAGACAGAGACAGAGATATAGAAGTGTGTGTGTGAGAGAGACAGAAAGAGAGACAGACAGAAACAGGGATATGGAGGTGTGTGTGTGTGTGTGTGTGTGTGTGTGTGAGAGAGAGAGAGAGAGAGAGAGAGAGAGAGAGGTGTGTGTATGTGAGACAGAGACAGAGACAGAGGGAGAGAGAAAGACAGAGACAGAGAGGCAGATAGAGAGACACAGAGAGAGAGAGAGACAGAGACAGAGAGAGAGAGACAGAGACAGACAGGCAGGTACCCCTACTATTTTTTTAACCTTAAAATAGAAAACAGAATGCTGGGCTTACTAAATAAATACCAGAACTATGATAAAACTTAAAACTAAATTTTGGTTCGATAATAAATGCAGTTACCAAGAGTTGCTGAGTTTTCTTTCTTTGAAAGGAAAACCTCTCTGACTGTTAGTTTATTGTTGCAGGGGGCAACCCAGCCATCTATTAACTAAAACACAAAACTAAAAACCTGTAAGCCATAATGTATGAATAGTGAGTTAATGACCCTCAGCATCACAGGAAGCCAGCATGGAGGACAAGGACATCAGCATTAACGACATCACCATTCTCTGCGCTCCTGGTGTGGAAGTTACCAGGCGCCCAGGAAGCACAGGTCAAACTCAGACTTTGTGATCACCCCTTCCAGAAATCATCTTCACTCTAAGTTTGCCATACTTAGAAGCAGTGGAGAGACTCAGCTAACTTTAAATCAGTAATTTCCTCATGTGCTTTCAGATGGCACTTCGGAATACTCAACAGAAACCCGAGAATATGCCGCGTATGCTAGCAGAGACTAAGTGTATCTGAAGAAAACTCCGTGTTGCGCTGTACGGAGCAAACTCAAGGCAGACTTACAGGGAGCATGGGGAAAGCGAGTAACACTAAAGACTTGGGAAGCGGTTTATTTACTTGCATTCTACAGCTCTTTCTTTTCAGAGTTTCCCAAACTCTCTTTAGAGAGCGGGCTTCAATTCATAGCTAACATATCTTTCTATACCACCATTTAAAATAAAGAAAACCGCTACAATTCCACAGTTCATTTGCGTGTCGAGTCTGCCATCTTCTGGCTACATACTGAATTGTATCGGTTGATGAAATCCTACTTACATCTCTCATGTTGTGACACCGTTTAGCAACCCTTTCTTCTTTAAGTGGCTCCCCCACTTATACAAACACCCTATATGCAACATAAGAAAATCTTAAATCTCTGCAGGTGCTAGTCTCTCTCTTGAGAAAGCCAACACTGCCCACTGGCTGTACTAAGTGAACAGCCTTCTCTGCAGGCCCTGCGTGGTAAATGTTCCATCACAGAAGTGAGCCATGGTTCACGTGAATGGAAGCCCTCCTCATCGACCTTCAGGTTCCTCTTAACAAATAACCCGAAGGTTAGTTGACACTATGACAGTAACTACTCTTTCTTTCTTTCTTTCTTTCTTTCTTTCTTTCTTTCTTTCTTTCTTTCTCTTTTAAAGATTTATTATTTATATAAGTACACTGTAGCTGCCTTCATACACACCAGAAGAGGGCACCAGATCTCATTACAGGTGGTTGTGAGCCACCATGTGGTTGCTGGGAATTGGACTCAGAACCTCTGGAAGAGCAGTCAGTGCTCTTAACCACTGAGCCATCTCTCCAGCCTCCGTAACTACTCTTTCTATAGCACACCATCACATGCATGACGGCAAGCTGGGACACTGTATTTTGGAACGATATAGAAGGGACCTCCTCAGCTGAAGAGACGCTGTCAGGTAGCATTCTGTAGCACATGAGTGTCACTTGCATCCCCTGGCTTGCGGCTGCTCTCTCCACCTTTAAACCAGCAGCTTGGCATCCTCAGGGTTCCTGGCCCTTGCTGCTGCCCTTCCTTCTTGGTATAAGTTGCTTGAGCTTGTGCTGGGCTCCCCCGATGACCGAAGAAACCCTCGCCCTCGAGATCTCCAGTCCTATCTGCACAGTCTCTTTTGCCAAGAAACATTCCCAGGTTTCACATGTCAGGAGAGGGAGCATGTTGTTCTCTAAAACAGAAACAGTAAGTTCTAGAACATGCTTTTCTTAAAGAACCTCTAAATGGTCTGCATTTTTTGCCTCAACCGACTTTTTAATTTTTATTTAATATGCATGTGCTATGTTTATATCATCACCCCCCACTCTCTTGCACCTCCCCCACTCCATCTCAAGTTCATGTCTTCTTTTTCCTTTGTCTGGGTTCTCTCTCTCTCTCTCTCTCTCTCTCTCTCTCTGTGTGTGTGTGTGTGTGTGTGTGTGTGTGTGTGTGTGTGTGTGTGTGTGTGTGTGTGTGTGTGTTGAAAAACTAACCTGTTAAGAGGCTCATCCCTGGAAAAGACTCTTCTCCCTCTCTCCACAGTCACTAGCTGCCTGTAGTGGAACCCCATGAGATTTCCCCACCCACATTAGACATGTCAACTGGTGCTGTCACTGTTGAGGCAGCTTTACTGGAGAGATGTCATATCTAGTAGACACAACCTTACTGCGGCTTCTCTGCTCATCTAACTCTTACACGCCTCCCCGACATCTCCTGAGCCTTGCATGTAATGTCTGTGCTGTGCCTTATCAGCAGGGGCTGGGCAATCCACAGATGGCTGGCCTCTGCATGGACCAGTTGTCTAAATCTGTCATGGTCTCGGTCTGCTGGGGGCACGGGGGCGGGGGGTGATCATAGATGATGGGGAGAGTAACACTCTCTTGGGTATAAGGGTAAGGAGTTAGAATGCAGATAGGAATTAAACCGGTTGGAGAGTGGTGGAAGTGAGTTCTCTAAGATCCACCACCTCTCTAGCCTTGGGCATCTGGCCGCCTTTCTGGAACCAGGAAGAGATGTCCCTCCGGCTGGTCACTGTCACAGTTCATAGGCGTCAGAGCTGCATAGGACAGTTTGTTCCCTTCCCTTGGTAGCTTGCACCACCTCCTTCTGATACTACCATAGCTAGCCTCAGAGAGGAGGCTTTTGGGTCAGATGCAGCTCAGTCCCTCTAGGTCCGGTGTGTGAAGTGTATGGTATCTTTTGCAACTGTCTTAGCTTTGAGTGATCTGGAGGCAAACAGGACAGTAATACCCTTCATTGTTGAGCAGTTGCTTGCACTCTCCTGACCAACGACTCAAAGATGATTTCTCATGCCTGCTACTGGAGTTCTGTTACACAGCCTATGTGTAAGACAGCTCTTATAAGGGGCCATTATTACCCAACGGCATAACTTCATTCAAACTACACACATACATACACCCACACGCATGCACACACATAGTGTGCATGATTTTGGGTAAATATAAAAATAGTATGATTCCCTATGGCTTTTTCAAAGATCCTTAAGTGTTATTTTCCCCTCCTCCTTAGGGTTTATCTAGGTCATTCTCACTGGAGAACAAAGCTACAGTGTGGGATGGGGGGTTACTCTCTTAACCTTTCATACTGTTTGTCTTTAATGAAACCTGGGCATGTGGGTTTCTTTCATTGGTCATATGGCTGACGTGGACAAGGTGGGCTGGGCCAGGGCACTAGCAGTGGGTCTTGGGCTGGGTATGGGGTCTGGGGAAGGAGCAAGTGGGCTACAGTCAGGCAGACCCACCAGCCTGGCCAAAGCACAGGCTGTGTGAGCAGTGCTGGGCATGTGGCCAGACAGGGTGCAGGCAAAGTCAGGCAGACACAGGGGACTAGACTGGCACACAGTAGGACAGCCCTGGGCCAGGCCTGGAGTTTGGGGATGGTGCAGGAGGGTTCACCAGACTGGATTGGTAGACAGGATGTGTAAACAGGGTTAGGCCCGAGGACTGAAGAGGGTACAAGTGGGCCAGAGTCAGGCAGGCTCACCGGGCTGAGTCTGGGTATTTAATGTACAGGCTGTGCTGGGCCTGGAGGTTGAATGTGGCACAGGCAAGAATAGGTCAGATGGACACCTGATCCAAATGCCTGTTACCTAAGTCCTACACTTCTCAGCTCTGCTTCTGTCAGTCTATAGAGAACATAAAAAGGCAGAAGTCTCTGCAGAGCTCCTGGCAGTACACAAAAATGCCGACCTCGTTCATCATCCTCCATGGTGCTCTACTGTCCGCACAGAGCTAAGAAATCGCCAGCAACTTGCTCAACTTTTTTTAGGTTTAATTTCTCTGTATTCTTGTATCAAAGCTGTAAAAATGTGTTACACAGCAATTTATGTGGCATGAAACCAGAAATAGCATTTATTATAGTTCGTGTGTGAGGTGCAAGGCTGGGCACTGTGTAAGTACCGCATTATTTCATCCCCGAAAGAACTGGGAATACAGCAGCAGGCGAGCCTGTTTGTCCAGATGAAAAGAGCAGAAGCTCCATGAATCAAATAGTGCATGACTCTATGTGTGTGTGTGTGTGTGTGTGTGTGTGTGTGTGTGTGTGTGTGTGTGTGTATAAAAGTCACAGTTCTGATCCTCATCTAAAATTTGAAAACTGATGATCCCCATATCACAAGTCCTCAAAATTAGTCCCTGGCCATTCAGTAAATGAAGCTGATGATTAATAAATCATTATGTACCACTCAGAAACAGAATCAACAGTTCTTATTCTGCTTCCTAGCACCTGTCATGGTGTCAACTATATATAGCACACACAAATATAAGAAATCACACAGCCACAGACCAAGGCAAAGCAGTGATCCAGGCCTAACTCATTACCTTTCTGAGACTTGCAATCTAGCCAACCGGAAGATGGGCACTAGGAGGAAAGGCCACAGTCACAAGTCGGCATTGTTCTAAAAGTGAGTCTGCCTCTAACAAGTCTCAGGCTCACACATGCATGGCTAAACCTGACTTCCTTCAGTGCTGCTGTCCTTAGAGAGGAGGAGTCTATTCTCCTATTCACAACACAATGGCAACATTACACTTCCAACTCAAAACAGTTCCTTCAGCTTCATCATAGTCTGAACATCATGCTGTTCCTATAAAGCTCAATTTAATTTTCTTCCAACAACGGATACATATCCAAAACCCAAAATTGACACATCTTCCCTTCCCTCTTGTATATTAACTAAATAGCATGATCAATGAAAGATGACATTGGAACCATAACTCAATGCCATCTGAACTAAAGCTGCATACTATATTAGAAGAAAAGAATCTTTAAGATGCAAAACCTGAAAGGGTCACAAGAGACATCAGCAAGAACCCTTCCTCAGGTCCCTCAGGTCCCTCAGGTCCCCAGCGTATTCACATGTCCCTAAGTGAATAACCACACAGGTGGTGCCAAGTCAGGGTGAGCCCTGTCTCCTGCCTCCTCTTCTTGCCTGTGCACTGGGTCTGAGGTGGCCCGGACAGCTGAGAAGATGGATTGGTGTGGACTACACTGAATCAGTACGCTCTGGGGAGAATCTAGCAGGCACTCAACACGCAATCAGCAAGGGTGCTGAAGGAGTGTCGCTGAGAAGCTCTTCTAGAAAACATTCCTTTCTCTGCTCAGCCCTCTTTAGCTTCTCTTGAGTTCACTGTCTTCCTCCATAGCCCCTCCTCTAGTTCTGATGACCTCTAGTTTGCCATGCTCTCCACACCCAGACAGTTGCCAGACAATGATCCAGAAGGCACAGCTATGATCACTGCTGATCTTCTGTGCAGAATGTCAAAGAGTGAAGACCAAGCACCTAACCAGACCAGGCAGATCCTCTAGCCTGCCGTCCCCCCTCACCTAGATGGCCTTGTCATTCCGCTCCCACATTAGGAGCTTGAAAGTAAAGTGCATGCCAAGTGCGCTACAAAACTCTTTCTTGCTTCCACTCAACAAATGATCACATTGTATAATGCAAGGTAATAAAATTGTATGGCAGTTGGCATTCTTGTTAAATGATATAGTAGCTACCCTTGTCACCAAAAAGAAATGAGAAAGTTAACTATGTAAGGTGAGAAATCTGTGAACTTGTTCACTATAGTAACCATTTTACTATCTATGTCTGTTCTATAATATTAATGTATATATCTTCTATTTTATTTTATTTATATGAGTACCCTGCCACTCTCTTCAGACAGAACAGAAGAGGGTATCGGATCCCATTACAGATGGTTGTGAGCTACCATGCAGTTGCTGGGAATTGAACTCAGGACCTCTGGAAGAGCAGTTGGTGTCTTAACCGCTGAGCCATCTCTGCAGCCTCAATGTATATATCTTAAATACATACAAGAACATCTACTTTTAGAAGTAAGTTAGGAGCAGGGGAGATGGCTGTGCAAGGGTAAAAACCAGAGTTCAGTTCTGCCAAACCCATATATCTGGGTAGGCATGATGACCACCTATAATCTCAGCATTCAGGAACTCTGGTTCCCTCAGGGGATCCCTGAGGCAAGCTGGTTGTCTGGTTGGCTGGCTGGCTGGCTGGCTGGCTGGCTGGCTGGCTGGTTGTCTGGTTGTCTGGTTGGCTGGCTAGACTTGCTGAATCAGTGAGCTCTCTGCTCAGCAAGAAGCTGCTCTCCCTCAATGAATAACATGGAGAACTACAGACAAGGCACCAGATGTTAACTTCAGGCTTCCACATGCATGCACACACACCAGGGCTCATATGTGTGTCCTCAAACATGCATACACATACATAAGGTATACAAGAAAATTAGCTAAATCCATCAGGCTCAAAGATTTAGGATTCTGTGAGACATTTTCTAAATCAACACCCCTATCCCCTATCCCAATCCAGACAAAACCAACTACACCTTCCTTGCCTTTAGGATCTCACTCTACCATGGACTTCCTTTTCTTAAAAACATGTGGACCACTTGAGTATGTTGTGTGTGTCTCTTGCTCACTTTCTGTCCCTCTACCTCAGCCTAGACATGGGAGACTCAGATCTAGATCCATCATGTCAAGCAAAGACAGCAAAAGTGGAGGAAACTAAGACGAAATGAACAACAGTTCAATAAATAAACAAGTGGTCTAGGAAAGGAATGGAGTCCTGGATAAGATAGAAAGGGCAATAGAGCTGGGCTGCTTTGACTGAACGACTCTATGTATTTCTATGGCTTAGAACTGCTAGGAAGAAATAAGTCTGCCCACTTCATATATGCAGGCACCGTGTAAACCAATGGGCCCCAGGCGCACAGGAAAGCAGGGTGAAGGGCCCTGAGCATAGGCGTGTGCTCACCTGGCATCAAATAGAAAAGCACCGGTGTGATCTCAGAGAGCTCGGGTAGTAGCAGACCTGTGTTAGCTTCTAACTGCATGACGTCACAGGGACACTCATGCTTCTCCCTATTTGTGTTCAGCCAGAAGCAGCTCCCCCAGCAGCACCACGGAGAGTCCTTCTGATTCAGTCACGACGCTGTCTGAGGCCCAGGAGAGGAGCTCCTACAGTCCACTCACCTACCTGTGCCCTGTGACACAGCTGAGCAGGAGTCAGAAAGTACAACCATGGGAAACTGGCTTGGTGGTGTGGGCCTGGAATCCAGTGCTCAGGAGACGGGGACAGAAAACCAGGAGTTTAGGACAACCGGACCATCAGGCAAGACCCTGACTCAAAACTGTTTAATTGCACAGGGTGGTTCACATGCATCTGTGACTGCTGTCAATGTCTGTCATGAATAATCACGATATACAATCATGCAAGTTTTTAACTGGGAGCTGGAAAGATGGCCCAGTGCTTAAGAGTAGTTGCTGCTCTTTCCCAACACCCACTTGGTGGCTCAGAGCCATTCTAAGTCCAATTCTAGACCATCCAACACTCTCTTCTGAGCTCTGTAGGTACAGATATGAATGAATGAATGAACACACACATACATACACACATACATGCATATGTGCATACATACCTACATACATACAGGCAGAACAATCTTACACATAAAGCAAAATAAATCTTTTAAAATTATTTTTAACTCTTCTATTACCTTGCTCAAAAGTCTTTGTTGTTTTGTTTTCCTTTTTTTTCTTTTCTTTTCTTTATTTTCTTACTTATTTTGAGGCAGGGTCTCCCTATATAGCACTGGCTGGCCTCCAGCTCACAGAGATCCACCTCCCTCTGCCTCTCCCATGCTGGACTTATAGGTGTATGCCACTACACACAGTGGTTCGTAAAGGTCATAATGAACATCAAATGTTCCCTTAATTTTTATTTATGTGCTCACACATAAATTCAGGCTCCCTCAAAGGTCAGAGAAAAGTACCAGCTCCCTTGGAGCTGGAGTTACAGATGATTGGGAGCAGTCTAATACAGATTTTGGGAGTGAAACATCAGTCTTCTACAAGAACAGCAAGTGCTCATAACTGCTAAGCCAGCTCATAGTCACTTTAGGATAAACAGACAGCCTACATCCATCCCCCCTAAGCAATACACAGCAAATGCCAACATCTGAGCTCTGTGTCTGAGAAACATACTCCAAGTCCCAATTGCTCTCAGCCAAGCAGCTCATCTGGTAGAAACCTTGACTACACTGTATCCAGCAAAAGCCTGAATAGAGTGGTGTGCAGCAGGTCCAGCAGCCTTTAGTTACCAGGGGAGGGAGACCTTAATATAAAGTGTCTTTAGCAACAAGACTCTCCAATAGCATAGCCTTGAAGAGCAGGCTGCAACACTCACACAACATCCTTTTGCAGAAAAGCCAAGTCTATAAGAGTATTGTTCCACCCTCAAAAATAATCCACCTAAGTATAACAATCCACATCAGTATGTACTGGTGCCATCTGGGGTTCTGCTTTACCGGCCAGAGCCCCTCACCCTCTCCAAAGACTTTCAGTTGCAAGCAGCCACAGGCAGCTGGTCCCACTGCGGGTGCTCCCTTGGTCACATGTGGTGAAGTGCTGTTGGAAGCTGCCGGAATGGCATGTGCAGGAGAAGGTGATTTCTCTCCTGGATGTTTCTGTCTTAAGCGAGCATGGGTCTGAAAGGCACAGCCAACGGCACCCACGTGGGGCACCTCCACGTCACTGCATCCACTTCATCCACACGGGGCTGCTTTGGGATGCAAAGAACTTTCAATGTTCTTCCATTTCTACAAGTAACAGAAACCAAGCTTCGAGAAGCGTAGGACTCAACAAAAGTGAAATCTGAAAACCGTCAAAGAGCGTCAGCATTGCTGGGTCCCGGCGCCCACAGTACTAAGGGAAGGCTGCCGCACCACGGGCTTCATCATGGATTGTGCTTCTCACAGGGCTTGTTCTGTGTGTGATGAAAGCTGGGCTGGGAAATAATTGAGGTAGGGATTTAGAGATTTGGTACAGCAAACTTCCTAATAAAAATGACACAAACGGGACTCTTCTTGCCGTGGTTACTAAATCTTATTTGATCAATTTCTCTGTACTGCAAATCACAAACAGAAGGCAGAGGTTGTGATCAGAGTCGTATTGATTCATCATTAACGTCTAATCAAGCCTCTGCCGGAGCTGCAGGGTGCTTACTTTGGCAGTACTCTTGTCTTTCCAAGTTGCCTTTACTGTGGCTACAACAAGGAAACTGGACACATTCAATACTAATGAACCACAGCACTGTTTCTAAGGAACCGTGTGCAGCATAACAAGCCTGGATTGAGGCGAAGGCACTGCCTGGGAACGGTGCACAAACTCTTCTCCGTGACCCGGGCTGGGTTCCTCTGAGCAATGACTGCTAACCCTGAGTTTCCCACCCCTTTTATTTTACATATGAAACTGCATTTCCCTCTGCCCCCTTGTTGCTTTCTCTTCCTTTTAGCACATTTACATGAAACTGAAACCCAAAGTTTGTGATCTATGAAGTGGAAACAAGATACCATAATAGGAAGGAGGTAACACGTACACTCTGTAAGCAGGTTGGCAAACTTCTGGGGAGTTCTGGATTAAGTTCCCAGACTATTAGCATATCAGAACACTTCTATAAACTTCAGAATCTGGAACACTTTTTAAGATTTGCATTTGTTCTTGAGAAGTTCAAACATGTATGAAATATGATCATAACCTCCCTGAGGCTCATTGCTTCACTTCAACTCCTGCGTTCTTCTCAGCATGCCCTCCTCCTAACTTCTGGTCCAGTTAGTGCTACCCACATAGGCATGGGGATGGGACCATCCACCAGGATAAGGAAAGCTACTCCGCCGCATCCTCGAGAAAGGAGGATTCTCACTCGCCAGCTACTATCAAATAGCTCTTCAGTAAGGATGGGGCCTGAGAGCATCTACCCCATCTACATTTGGAAAACTTTTCAACAAAATAAATGAATTTTACAGCCATTTCTTATTATCTTTAATTATGTGTCTGTGTGTTTCTGTGTGTGGGTTTTCGTAGAAGGTGCCACAGAGGACAAAGGTGTCAGATCCCTATAACTTAAGTTATAGGTGGCTCTGAGCCTGGTGTGGATTCTGGGAATCCAACGCAGATCCTTAGGAAGAGCAGAACATACGCTTAACCACTAAGCTATCTCTCTAGCTACACTCACAAAGAGTTTAAAATCAACTAGAAGTCAACACAGGAATGTTTCCTGCTGTTCTCCTCCTGAGCACCTCTGGGAGGCATGGAAATGATCAACAGGTACTGAGATAAGGCCTTGCTATCTAAGGAATCCAGCAACCCTAAGAGAAGCAGTCACTGCACATGTCCTAGAGCCGTGTCCTTGCTATCAGGGATGCTTGGTTCCCACTCCTAAGGCCTAACCCCCGACCCACCCACCTCATGTCCAACAGTCCATACGAGAAAATTATATTAACAAGCTCCGATTGATAAAAAGTGATAATTTCAGATATCAGAAGCATCAGACCATATAACAGTTTGTACAAATGAAGAGATGTACCATTAATATGAAAAATGCAAAGCTATAATTTGCCCTACTGTCTTATGCTATGTGGTCCCGTTTGGTAAGACAATTCAGGGAAGCTGTGGAACCTTGAAGCAGTGGGGCCCATGGGTGACAGTGAACTACCAAGTGTGGGCTCTGAAGGTTGCCTCTGGCCTCTGTTCTTTGCTCTACGGACCTTGTTCTCTGCTATCTAGTGGCCGCAGGCTCCTGCCGCCTTCAACTGAGTGGTCCTGCCATTCCTTCAACAGCATGATGAATGGAATCTTTCTAAAACCATGACCCAAAATAAACTTTTCCTCCTTTTGATTAATCATATTAATATGATAGTCACAGCAATACAGCAGTAACTAACAATAGTCTCTATAAATTCTCTCAGTAAGCTCAAGGGAGTGTGGCCCCTGAAGAAAGTCTAGCTTTCAGGCAACAAGGTCTCAGGTGAAGTGAAATGAATGATGAGGTTCTATTTTGCTGCTTCCTTTCAACAACATTATCAGAAAACACGGGCCAAACACACAGCTTAGGAAACTGTATTGAAGCTGACCAATGCAACACCCAGTGACAAAACAATGGCGAGGCGAGCAGCAGTACGGCTCACGGTAGGGTGGATTCATGCTGGGGTGGGGGTCAAATAACAGAGGGGGACCTGGGGAGACAGATCATCCAGTGAAATCCTTGCCCCACAGCACGAGAACCTGAACTTGACACCCAGAACCCACGTAAAATGCCATGCCCAGTGTTCCAGAGGAGGAGACACACAGATCTCTAGATTTTGCTGACCAATCAGCCTAGCCTAGCAAAGCCCCAGGTCCCAGTGAGAGACTCTGTCTCAAAAACAGGTGGACAGATCAAGGACTAAGACCTAAGGTGGAACTATGGTCTCCACAGATATATCCATACTTGCCAACACTTACAGAAACATCCATGCACCTACACATAAACACAGGAATAAATAAAAATAATAAATGAAATAGGCAACAGCTATCATAAAAAAACAAAATCTTTACATCACTAAAGGCACTGAAACCTTCACAAACCATTTTTCATCCCTTAAAATACTCAAAATTAACTGTATAGAATGAGGTCTACTGTCAAAACATAATCAGAATTGATTTAAGCCTAGAAAGGTTAGAAGGAGTTTTTAAATGTAGACTGATTTTAAATTAATAAATTGTTAAAATGACAAAGCTCCCCAAATTAATTTACAGAATCTAATGTAATACCTTTCTGATTTCTTGCAGAAATGTACAAGTTGATTCTGAAGTTTGCATAGACATACCAGGGCTTGAGAGATGGCTCAGTGTTTACGAGTGTTTGACATAAAATTAAGAGGACCAGGGGTAAGATCCCAGCAGCCACATAGCAAGCCAGCTCTGAAGGCTCCAACGCCCTCTTTTGATTTCCATATCCACACATGCCTGCACACACCTACACACGCACACACACAAATAAAAGGAAGGAATCTGCCATGTGTGAATGAATGCCTTTAGACCCAGCACATGGAAGCAGTGTGAGGCCAGCCTGGTCTACGTACTGTATATCAACTTCTAGGCTAACCAGAGCTACATAGTGAGACTCCATGTCAAAAAGAAAAAACAGAAAAGGAAAAAAAAAAAAAAAAAAAGGAAGGGAGGGAGGAAGGGAAGGGGAGGGAAGGGAAGGGAAGGGAAGGGAAGGGAAGGGAAGGGAAGGGAAGGGAAGGGAAGGAAAAGAAGGTGTCCTATAGCAGTCAAAACAATACTGAGAAAGCTGGAAAAGAAAACTGTCAATGATTTCCGAATTACTACAAGGCTATAAGCTGTGTAGTGCACGTGCAAGGACACACAGTGACAGTGGGCCAGAACTCAGAACCCAGAAATAATCTCATGCATATGGTCGACTGTGTATTGACAAGAATGCCAAGGCCACTCAGTGTAGAGCAAGAGTCTTTCCAGTACAGACGTTAGAAAACTGGATACTTACATGCGAAAGAATAAAGTTAGGGGCCAGTGAGATGGCTCAGCTGGTAATTATGCTTGCTGTGTGTTCTAGTTTGTTTTCTGTTGTGATAAAATTCTAAACAAAACCAACGTGGGGGCAGGAAAGGGCTTTCTTCATCTCACAGACAGCCCATCGTTAAGAGCAGCTGAGGCAGGAACCTGGCAGCAGGAACTGAAACAGAGGCCATAAAGGAACACTTTTACTGCCTTGCTCCCAGCTCACATTTAGCTACCTTTCCAATACTGCCCAGGCCAACTTCCTAAGGATCTTGCAGTGGGCTGGGTCCTCCTGCATCAGGCCAATCTGAAGGAGGCAATTCCTCAACTAAGGTTCTTCCCAGCCGTGTCAAGTTGGCAACCAAGAATAGCCATCACATCGCATGACAGCTCGGCTACTTACATTTGATCCTCGGAAGCCTCCACGTTCATATGGTGGCACCAGCACTCACATGCACACACACAACAAAAATAGACTTAAAAAAGAATAAAGTTAGGCCACAAGCCCAAACCATACACAAAACTCAGCTCACAATGTAGCAAAGGCCCAAGTATAAGAGTTAAGATTATAAAATGTGTATAAGGAAATGCAAGTCTATTTTGAGCTCATATTAGGCAACATTTTCTTAACATGATGCCAAGTCACAGAACACACACTTGATCTGGAGCCCTCACCACAGAGCTACACACCTGACACTGAAGGGAAAGGATGGGAGCAGAGCCGGTATGGGCCAGAGGTCGGCACAGCAGGCCAACGGGGCAGTGACAGAGCAGTGTCTCCCACCGGCTTCTCCTGTACCCAATTCCTGTTCATAGCCACAGCTGCTACTTCACTGTGCCTTACATTTTCTGTGACTACCTAACACTGTGCTGTAGAAGCCGTTCTGGGAAAATGAGTTCCAACTCAGCTACACCAACACAAACAACACCAACCAAGCTTATACGAATACCTGCTACCATCTTTTCAGTTCTATCTGTATAAAGACGTCTTAGGGCTGCCTCGGACAACAGCACACAATGGACTTTCCTTACATCCTACGGCTATCTTTTAACGCTCATGCTTAACCAATTCATGTTTACTGGGATTTTACCATTTTCATAATAAAACAAACAAGTAACCAAAAACAAAACAAGACAAGAACCAGTAGAGGCTAGGGAGGCAGCTTGGGCATGAGGATCTAGCATCAACATAAAAAGCTGGACCTGAGCAAGCACTGTAAGCCCAGCACTGTTGGGGATGAAGACAGGAGGATGGCTGGGGCTTGCCTACTTCCAGGATCAGTGACAGACCCTAGATCAAGGGACTAAGTCAGGGAGTGATAGAGCAGGAACCCAACATCATCCTCTCCCAGTGCAGCACACTTGTATACACAGCATACATACCTAAATGCAGCAAACACATAAAAAGAACTGTTAAAGCCTGATGTGGCTTGAACATATTTTCAATTTTTGTGTTCAGGAGGCTGAGGCAGAAGGATCAAGGTTCAAGACCAATATGGTTACACAGTAAAACCCTGACTCAAAAAGGGTTTGATGTATTTAATAAAATTCACCATAAAATAATACATTTTAAGGAGATGAAAATGTGTACTCTGATATAAGCATTACACAGTAGAATCTGATACAGTGACAGTTTGTCTAGCATTTAAAAAGCTCTGAATTTGCTTCCTGGTTGCTGCCCCCGCGGAGAGCTCATAAGCAACACCCCAGGAGCAAACTTGAGCCTCGGGACCACAGGTAAGACAAACCTTCCTGCTCCAAGCGACCTGCCTGGTGAACTCAAGACACAGGCCCACAGGAACAGCTGAAGACCTGTAGATAGGAAAAACTACACGCCCGAAAGCAGAACACTCTGTTCCCATAACTAGCTGAAAGAAAACAGGAAAACAGGTCTACAGCACTCCTGACACACAGGCTTATAGGACAGTCTAGCCACTGTCAGAAATAGCAGAACAAAGTAACACTAGAGATAATCTGATGGCAAGAGGCAAGCGCAGGAACCCAAGCAACAGAAACCAAGACTACATGGCATCATCTGAGCCCAATTCTCCCACCAAAGCAAACACGGAATATCCAAACACACCAGAAAAGCAAGATCTAGTTTCAAAATCATATTTGATCATGATGCTGGAGGACTTCAAGAAAGACATGAAGAACTCCCTTAGAGAAACACAGGAAAACATAAATAAACAAGTAGAAGCCTACAGAGAGGAATCACAAAAATCCCTGAAAGAATTCCAGGAAAACACAATCAAACAGTTGAAGGAATTAAAAATGGAAATAGAAGCAATCAAGAAAGAACACATGGAAACAACCCTGGATATAGAAAACCAAAAGAAGAGACAAGGAGCCGTAGATACAAGCTTTACCAACAGAATACAAGAGATAGAAGAGAGAATCTCAGGAGCAGAAGATTCCATAGAAATCATCGACACAACGGTCAAAGATAATGTAAAGCAGAAAAAGCTACTGATCCAAAACATACAGGAAATCCAGGACTCAATGAGAAGATCAAACCTAAGGATAATAGGTATAGAAGAGAGTGAAGACTCCCAGCTCAAAGGACCAGTAAATATCTTCAACAAAATCACAGAAGAAAACTTCCCTAACCTAAAGAAAGAGATACCCATAAGCATACAAACTCCAAATAGATTGGACCAGAAAAGAAATTCCTCCCATCACATAATAGTCAAAACACCAAATGCACAAAATAAAGAAAGAATATTAAAAGCAGTAAGGGAAAAAGGTCAAGTACCATATAAAGGCAGACCTATCAGAATCACACCAGACTTTTCGCCAGAGACTATGAAAGCCAGAAGATCCTGGACAGATGTCATACAGACCCTAAGAGAACACAAATGCCAGCCCAGGTTATTGTATCCTGCAAAACTCTCAATTAACATAGATGGAGAAACCAAGATATTCCATGACAAAACCAAATTTACACAATATCTTTCTACAAATCCAGCGCTACAAAGGATAATAAATGGTAAAGCCCAACATAAGGAGGCAAGCTACACCCTAGAAGAAGCAAGAAACTAATCGTCTCGGCAACAAAACAAAGAGAAGAAAAGTACACAAACATAACCTCATATCCAAATATGAATATAACAGGAAGCAATAATCACTATTCCTTAATATCTCTCAACATCAATGGTCTCAACTCCCCAATAAAAAGACATAGATTAACAAACTGGATACGCAATGAGGACCCTGCATTCTGCGGCCTACAGGAAACACACCTCAGAGACAAAGACAGACACTACCTCAGAGTGAAAGGCTGGAAAACAACTTTCCAAGCAAATGGTCGGAAGAAGCAAGCTGGAGTAGCCATTCTAATATCAAATAAAATCAATTTTCAACTAAAAGTCATCAAAAAAAGATAAGGAAGGACACTTCATATTCATCAAAGGAAAAATCCACCAAGATGAACTCTCAATCCTAAATATCTATGCTCCAAATACAAGGGCACCTACATACATAAAAGAAACCCTACTAAAGCTCAAAACACACATTGCACCTCACACAATAATAGTAGGAGATTTCAACACCCCACTCTCATCAATGGACAGATCATGGAAACAGAAATTAAACAGCGACGTAGACAGACTAAGAGAAGTCATGAGCCAAATGGACTTAACGGATATTTATAGAACGTTCTACCCTAATGCAAAAGGATATACCTTCTTCTCAGCTCCTCATGGTACTTTCTCCAAAATTGACCATATAATTGGTCAAAAAAACGGGCCTCAACAGGTACAGAAAGATAGAAATAATCCCATGCGTGCTATCAGACCACCATGGCCTAAAGCTGGTCTTCAATAACAATAAGGGAAGAAAGCCCACATATATGTGGAAGTTGAACAATGCTCTACTCAACAATAACTTGGTCAAGGAAGAAATAAAGAAAGAAATTAAAGACTTTTTAGAATTTAATGAAAATGAAGGTACAACATACCCAAACTTATGGGACACAATGAAAGCTGTGCTAAGAGGAAAACTCATAGCGCTGAGTGCCTGCAGAAAGAAACAGGAAAGAGTATATGTCACCAGCTTGACAGCACACCTAAAAGCTCTAGAACAAAAAGAAGCAAATACACCCAGGAGGAGTAGAAGGCAGGAAATAATCAAACTCAGAGCTGAAATCAACCAAGTAGAAACAAAAAGGACCATAGAAAGAATCAACAGAACTAAAAGTTGGTTCTTTGAGAAAATCAACAAGATAGATAAACCCTTAGCCAGACTAACAAGAGGACACAGAGAGTGTGTCCAAATTAACAAAATCAGAAAAGAAAAGGGAGACATAACTACAGATTCAGAGGAAATTCAAAAAATCATCAGATCTTACTATAAAAGCCTATATTCAACAAAACTTGAAAATCTGCAGGAAATGGACAATTTCCTAGACAGATACCAGGTACCGAAGTTAAATCAGGAACAGATAAACCAGTTAAACAACACCATAACTCCTAAGGAAATAGAAAAGTCATTAAAGGTCTCCCAACCAAAAAGAGCCCAGGTCCAGATGGGTTTAGTGCAGAATTCTATCAGACCTTCATAGAGACCTCATACCAATACTATCCAAACTATTCCACAAAATTGAAACAGATGGAGCACTACCGAATTCCTTCTATGAAGCCACAATTACTCTTATACCTAAACCACACAAAGACCCAACAAAGAAAGAGAACTTCAGACCAATTTCCCTTATGAATATCGGCATAAAAATACTCAATAAAATTCTGGCAAACCCGAATCCAAGAGCACATCAAAACAATCATCCACCATGATCAAGTAGGCTTCATCCCAGGCATGCAGGGATGGTTTAATATCTGAGGAAAACCACCAACGTGATCCATTATATAAACAAACTGAAAGAACAAAACCACATGATCATTTCATTAGATGCTGAGAAAGCATTTGACAAAATTCAACACCCCTTCATGATAAAAGTCCTGGAAAGAATAGGAATTCAAGGCCCATACCTAAACATAGTAAAAGCCATATACAGCAAACCAGTTGCTAACATTAAACTAAATGGAGAGAAACTTGAAGCAACCCCACTAAAATCAGGGACTAGACAAGGCTGCCCACTCTCTCCCTACTGATTCAATATAGTTCTTGAAGTTCTAGCCAGAGCAATCAGACAACAAAAGGAGATCAAGGGAATACAGATCGGAAAAGAAGAAGTCAAAATATCACTATTTGCAGATGATATGACAGTATATTTTAGTGATCCCAAAAGTTCCACCAGAGCACTACTAAAGCTGATAAACAACTTCAGCAAAGTGGCTGGGTATAAAATTAACTCAAATAAATCAGTAGCCTTCCTCTACACAAAAGAGAAACAAGCGAGAAAGAAATTAGGGAAATGACACCTTCATAATAGACCCAAATAATATAAAGTACCTGGGTGTGACTTTAACCAAGCAAGTAAAAGATCTGTACAATAAGAACTTCAAGACTCTGAAGAAAGAAATTGAAGAAGACCCTCAGAAGATGGAAAGATCTCCCATGCTCATGGATTGGCAGGATTAATATAGTAAAAATGGCCATTTTACCAAAATTTACCAAAATTTTACCAAATTTTACAGATTCAATGCAATCCCCAGTCAAAATACTAATCCATTTCTTCAAAGAGTTAGACAGAACAATTTGCAAATTCATCTGGAATAACAAAAAACCCAGGATAGCTAAAACTATCCTCAACAATAAAAGGACTTCAGGGGGAATCACTATCCCTGAACTCAAGCAGTATTACAGAGCAATAGTGATAAAAACTGCATGGTATTGGTACAGAGACAGACAGATAGACCAATGGAACAGAACTGAAGACCCAGAAATGAACCCACACACCTATGGGCACTTGATTTTTTGACAAAGGGCCAAAACCATCCAATGGAAAAAAGATAGCATTTTCAGCAAATGGTGCTGGTTCAACTGGAGGTCAACATGTAGAAGAATGCAGATCGATCCATGCTTATCACCCTGTACAAAGCTTAAGTCCAAGTGGATCAAGGACCTCCACATCAAACCAGACACCTCAAACTAATAGAAGAAAAACTAGGGAAGCATCTGGAACACATGGGCACTGGAAAAATTTCCTGAACAAAACACCAATGGCTTATGCTCTAAGATCAAGAATCGACAAATGGGATCTCATAAAACTGCAAAGCTTCTGTAAGGCAAAGGACACTGTGGTTAGGACAAAAGCGGCAACCAACAGATTGGGAAAAGATCTTTACCAATCCTACAACAGATAGAGGCCTTATATCCAAAATATACAAAGAACTCAAGAAGCTGGACCCAGGGGAGACAAATAACCCTATTAAAAAATGGGGTTCAGAGCTAAACAAAGAATTCACAGCTGAGGAATGCCGAATGGCTGAGAAACACCTAAAGAAATGTTCAACATCTTTAGTCATAAGGAAATGCAAATCAAAACAACCCTGAGATTTCACCTCACACCAGTGAGAAACGGCTAAGATCAAAAACTCAGGTGACAGCAGATGCTGGCGAGGATGCGGAGAAAGAGGAACACTCCTCCATTGTTGGTGGGATTGCAGACTGGTACAACCATTCTGGAAATCAGTCTGGAGGTTCCTCAGAAAATTGGACATTGAACTGCCTGAGGATCCAGCTATACCTCTCTTGGGCATATACCCAAAAGATGCTGCAACAAATAACAAAGACACATGCTCCACTGTGTTCATAGCAGCCTTATTTACAATAACCAGAAGCTGGAAAGAACCCAGATGCCCTTCAACAGAGGAATGGATACAGAAAATGTGGTACATCTACACAATGGAATATTACTCAGCTATCAAAAACAATGCCTTAATGAAATTCATAGGCAAATGGTTGGAACTGGAAAATATCATCCTGAGTGAGGTAACCCAATCACAGAAATACACACATGGTATGCACTCATTGATAAGTGGCTATTAGCCCAAATGCTTGAATTACCCTAGATGCCTAGAACACATGAAACTCAAGACGGATGATCAAAATGTGAATGCTTCACTCCTTCTTTAAAAGGGGAACAAGAATACCCTTGGCAGGGAATAGAGAGGCAAAGATTAAAACAGACACAGAAGGAACACCCATTCAGAGCCTGCCCCACATGTGGCCCATACATATACAGCCATCCAATTAGACAAGATGGATGAAGCAAAGAAGTGCAGGCCAACAGGAGCCAGATGTAGATCTCTCCTGAGAGACACAGCCAGAATACAGCAAATACATTGGTGAATGCCAGCAGCAAACCACTGAACTGAGAACAGGACCCCCGTTGAAGGAATCGGAGAAAGAACTGGAAGAGCTTGAAGGGGCTCGAGACACCTTATGAACAACAATGCCAAGCAAGCAGAGCTTCCAGGGACTAAGCCACTACCCAAAGACTATACATGGACTGACCCTGGACTCTGACCTCATAGGTAGCATTGAATATCCTAGTAAGAGCACCAGTGGAAGGGGAAGCCCTGGGTCCTGCTAAGACTGAACCCCCAGTGAACGTGATTGTTGGGGGGAGGGCGGCAATGGGGGGAGGATGGGGAAGGGAACAGCCATAAAGAAGGGGAGGGGAGGGTTAGGGGATGTTGGCCCGGAAACCAGGAAAGGGAAAAACACTCGAAAATGTAAAAAAAAAAAACTCAAGTTAAAAAAAAAAAAAAAAAAAAAAAACCTCTGAATTTGAACCAAAAGACAAAAATAAAATAACATAAATAACATTATACAATATATATGTTTTAAAGCATTGCTTTTAAAGAAACATACAATTTTTAGATTTTTATCTATGTTATCTATCAGCTAAAAGAAATTTAAATTTTAAAAATGAAACAATTATCTAGCTACAAACACAGGCATAACTGGCATTCTGAGACACTGTACACATGTAGCCCACTGCTCACCACTTCTCCTGCAGAGGCGGCCAGCATGTGCTTCATGGGTCTGAAGTGTGAAGTTGAGTCGGTGTGCAGCAAAGATTTCACATATTCATAGGTGAGAAAAAATGCAGCAGCTGAAACGTAAAAGTCTTTGTCAGGATAACTAAACATCTCACCTAATAAGGAACGTCTCTCAAAAGCTGGGACCATAACCATTAAATTATGAGATAAGAAATGGTAAGTGCGTGCCTTTTTCCTAATTCCTGATCCTATCCAAAGTGCACTTAACAGGTAGCCTGGCGCTGCCACAGTTCCCTGATGAGGGACTTACAGTTTCCTAGCAGACGTCTGAGAACAGACTGTGGGCTTCACAGAGTCATAAAACCTAGCGATGCACTGAGTTATAAGTAGGTTAAGACCACACCTTAGGAGTAAGCTCTACAGTGCTTACTGCTGGCTATGCAAAGTAACCACGCTGCTTTTCACTACTGCATCTTAACGAACATTGACTATGTCATCAAAAATGGAAGTCAGTGCCAGGCTTGGCAGCACACACCTTTAATCCCAGCACACTGGAGGCAGGGCAGGCTGATCTCTGTGAGTTTGAAGCCAATCTGGTCTACATAGCAAGTTACAGGCTAGCCAAGGTTCCATAGTGAGACCCTATCTTTCAGGGGAGGGGGGTGGGGGTGGGGTCAATAGAAAACTATCTTTGTTGCTCTAAAGTTATCAGAACTGTACACAAGGCTGTAAAACTTTCTGTATACTGTCTTAGTCAGGGTTTCTACTCCTGCACAAACACCATGACCAAGAAGCAAGTTGGGGAGGAAAGGGTTTATTCAGCTTATAGTTCCACATTGCTGTTCCTCACCAAAGGAAGTCAGGACTGGAACTCAAGCAGGTCAGGAAGCAGGAGCTGATGCAGAGGCCATGGAGGGGTGTTACTTACTGACTTGCTTCCTCTGGCTTGCTCAGTTTGCTCTTATAAAACCCAAGACTACCAGCCCAGGAACAGCACCTCCCACAATGGGCTGGGTCCTCTCCCCTTTGTCAGTAGCTGAGAAAATGCCTTACAGCTGCGTCTCATGGAGGCATTTCCTCAACTGAGATCCTTTCTCTATGATAACTCCAGGTTGTGTCAAGTTGACACAATAAACTATCCAGTACACTATCAATCAAGAGTTTGGGGTTTTTTTTGTTTTGTTTTTTAACCTCTTCCATAAGAGACAAGGCACAGAGGATAAAGGGACAACAAGTTCATCTTCTGAAGGACATGAGAGCACTAAACCACTAAACACTCAGGAAAACAACCCAGCAGTAAGAAAACCATTTCCCAAAGTCACCCAGTGTGTAAAGGGCCCACCAGCTGCTCGCACAGGTAATTACAAACACAAAGGCTATGAGTAGCCACTCTATTCCCCTGTGGTTCCTCACATGGCTTCCCCCACTTCAGCCCACTCACTACCTTCCAGCTGTAAGGGCTCAACTGCACTCAGCTTCGTGTTCTGCAGATGCAGACACTCCCTAGGCCCTGTCCCACCCCAGGACGAAGGAGGAAGGTAAAGGCTCCTAGATTCCATCATCACCTGCCTCAAGCTTATCATTTATAGTTACTTTTGTGATGTAGAAACATAAGTTCTGGCCCCTGCCAAACAGGCAGCATCCGAAAAGGCTCTACTAGTTGGAAACGATGGCACAGTGCGGCTCTAAGAGAAGCTCTGAGCAGAGCAGAGACGAGGAGATGGGCTAGCCCAGACCCACACCCCTCATGAACAAAACCGCAGACTGGTGCTTCTTCTAGGACGCTCTTTTCGAAAGGGAACTGATCTCTTTAAAAGGATCCCCTCTCCCTCTCAATCCTTCACCTGTGCTGATTCTGTTCTCAAAAAAGCCCACAGCCATCAACAGTTACGGTGGGTTCTGCACTCAGACTAGACAGAGCTTTCAACAACAAAAGAACAATGTTTCTACGAAGGGAAGTTTGACTCATGCAAAACTTATAGGAAACTCCATTTCAAAAGGGCTGTGCATGCTTTGACTTCTCCTGAGCTTTATAGTATAAAAGGCAAGAAGTTTGAATATAACCTTCCCAGAAACAGACAGGTACACAAACACATGTGTACATGCTGGGGTGTGTGTATATATGTGTGTGTGTGGTAAACTCAAGTCATATTCTGGAGGATGTAAAGCAGTCCCATGAGCATAACAGCAGCAATGTCCCACATACACCACCAGCGAGGTCACACCTGCCTGAATCCTTGCTGCAGTAAATGAGAGAGAGAGAGAGAGAGAGAGAGAGAGAGAGAGAGAGAGAGAGAGAGCGCTCAAGAATCACAAAAGCCATAAGAACTGGTGACAAAAAGCTATGAGCACAGAACAGACTCTGCTTTTGCAGTTCTCCTGCTCAAAGATCCCCAAACTCGAGTCCATAGCGGAGATCACCCTGAGGTTCTTTCTAAAGCATCAGTGTCCTGGACAAAGCTGAGACTGATTAAACCACATCTCCTCAGGTGGGCCACCGGGGCATTAAGCAACTTGTTGATCAGCCCATTCTATCTGGGATAACCCTATACCTTTGTCCATACTTAGAAATGTGCATTATACAGAGCCAGGTTCAACAACAGCTCATTAGCCAATATTCAAAGAATTATGACAGAGAGTCAAGGGTAACCCCAAGAGTGGCTCCTAAGAGCTAAGGAAGAAAGTGACTTGACAAGTGGGTGGAAGACCATTTTCTCTTTGCACTACAAAGTTTTCTTTATGGGAAGACCTTGGTCAAAAACTCGGCACTTACACATCCAGTTAACATTCTCATTCATTATCTGGAAAAAGAGACAATGAACCCCAGCATTTAAGAAGCTAGAACCAGGATTCTTTGGATGCATGCTGTGTGACACTTTTGCTAGTTGACTTAGTTTACTTTTGAGCATTAGAGGTATCCATCAGAGACTGAGAGATGGGAGGTGGGTACCGCTCAGGAGAACACTGCCTGCTCTGCATGTGCAAGGTCCTGGAGTCAATCCAAAAGAAAAATAAAGCATCCACTGGTAAACAATTAAAATCAGGCAAGTAACTGGAAATAAGATATAGTCTGAAGTAAATTAAATAGAAATAAATCACCCCAATTATCAAAATCAAGACATGACTTTAAAGCCCAAACAACAGGTATTGGTTGCAAAGTACCCAGGAGAAAAGAGCAAAGCACCTGCCTCATTTAAGACGTAAGATGAGCAATGCCTCTGCCTCACCTGCTCATATCCCAAAGCAGTGACCACCAATCGGCTTCACACTGGGTCCCCTGGGATGCTTGCAACCCTCCTTTATAAAGCTGCCCAGGGAGTCAGGTGTGCTGCAAGGCTGAGAACTATTGCGCTAAGGGATCATGAGGAAAAGGCAATGTTTTAAAGCTTCTAACTGGGGGCTGTTATAGCAAAAACATTTTCAAAAGATTATCTTTTATGTTCTTTTTTTGCATAAACATTCTGGGTCCTGAAATGGAATATACAACACTCTGCATTAAACACTCTGTTTAAATATAATCAGAGAACAAAAAATAAATTCAATTCACAAACCAAGTTGTAAGACTTAATGAATTTTATGTGTAAAACTACAATACTCATCTTATACTGTTCTGAAAACATTATCTTGGCTTATGAGCAGGGTGGCTATCAACAGCCTTACCATTAGGAAAGGATCCAACAGCTGCAGAAGGGACACCAGCATATATTCCACGAAAGCCGCCAGCCTGGTTAAATCCCTGGGGACTCTGCAGCCTTGTCTTAATAGTATCCAAAGGAAATAATATCAAGTCCACAAAGGCACCTGCTACCCCTCCAGCCTGTGCAAAAGGTGGGGAAGAGAAAAGAGAAAAGTGAGCTCTCAGCCATGTAGGAAGAGGGGAAAGTCCTCTTCTCTTCTCTTTCTCCCAGGCTGATCAGAGCTGTGGCAAGCTCCCCGTGCTAGGCAAGCACTCCACTACTGAGCTGTGTCCCCAGTGCAGAGGAAGTCTTTAAACAATCGTCTCACATCTTTCAGTCCATGACTGCTTTTGCAACACTCAAAGGACTTGCATCTTTATAAGAAAATAATATGCTTATCAGTTCTACTAATTTGCAACAGTTTTTTAACCTTTTAGATGAATTTTAATGAACTAATTCTTTAAACAAAATTAAAGCTCACTCTTAATTTACTCTTGTAATTCAACAGCTCTTTAAAGCCATTTTTAAAAAAAAGAAAAAGGAAGGTAAAAGTTCAAAGTATCATTAAGTATTCAAGTAGCTCCTTTATTAGTTTCGTGTTGTATCTTTCCAAGGTTCCATAGGCATAGTCGAGCAGACATGGTTACTCTGTTCTTCTTGAGTTTGGTTGCTTTGTTCTGTGTGGTGTCTGTACTGTTCCTGTGTGTGTGGAGACCAGAGGTAGGCATCAGGCCTCTTTCCTTGATTGCTTTCCACCTTTATTCTTGGGAGAGGATCTCACTAAACCTGAAGCTTATGAACTCAGTTGTGCTGGCTGGCCAGAGAGCTTCATGTCTCTCTCTCCCCCTCCCTTCCCTTCTCTCTTTTTAGACAAGGTTTCATGTAGACCAAATTAGACTTGAACTTGTGACACAACCAAGACGACCCTGAGCTCCTGAACCTTCTTCCTCCACCTTTCAAATGTGATGGACATATAGACACAATGGAATGCTATTCAGCTGTTTAAAAATACAAATAAAAACAAAATTAAAATTTCAGGTAAATGGATGGAACTAGGAAAAATAAGAATGAGTAAAGGGTCCCAAACTCAGAAAGACAAATGCCACATTTCTCCAAGCTGCAGTTCTACTTCGAAATTGTCAGTAAGTATATAATCTGGAGTAACTCTAGAAACCAGGAAAGTAAAAAGGGACCGTGGAAGGGGGGTGGAGAAAGGAGAGCAGGATTCAGGTGATACAAAGCAGGATATGGGAAAGATGGGGGGGTCTGCTTTATGGATGAGGAGGGAATCAATATAGAGTGAAGGGGAGAGAGAATGGACAAATAACACCAACAATATTTGATAAAGCACCAAGGAATCCTATTAGTGTTTATTTACCTAAAATCACACACAGTAATATAAGAATTGTGAGTGTGTGTGTGTGTGTGTGTGTGTGTTAAATGAAGGTGTGTCACTTGAGCTGACAATGCTCCCCACCCATGTAGTACCAGGCATGAAAAACCTTAATTCGAGTTATTGGTCAGAGTAGACAAGTGACCCCAAAATAATATAGGCCATGGCTCTTTCCCTTGGCTGCCTCTCAGAGGTTGAAGACTTCTATTGCTGAAGACACCACACATTTCCCACACAGGACTCTGAAGATCAGAACTGGACATAACCTGTAAGCCTCCTACCAATGATCTACCTTTCCCAAACCTTAGTATCAGAAAGAACTATGCTGCCAAAGAAAGGAAGCAATCAATAGTTCTATCCAGCTGTGGCACCAACAAATTTTAACGATGGCTACCAGAGCAAGCTAGCCCTAAAGGTGCAGGAGTGGCACTCATATCTCAACAGGAAGAACATCATACCTGGTACTAGAAACCGAAAAAACAACCTGGGGCTAGCAAGGTAATGAATCCTAGAAGAGACCCTACTACCTCACTTACTAGGCCAGCATAACTGCATTCTAAAACAGATCCTCATATTCCCATCTGGTAAGTACAGCTCTCACCTCTCATCAAAGGAATTTCTCCCACACCAAATGGAGATCATTACTGGAAGCCACAAATGCAGAAATCGATGCGTTAAAGGAAGCCTGGCCCCAACTGATACATCTACAACAGGACTCCAGCACCTAAGGCTCAGGGAACATAGTGGAGGAGGAGGAGGCAGGAAATGTAAGAACCAGAGGACAGGGAAGTCTGCAGTGAGATTGTGACTCCTAGAAATGTAGGGAAGCTACACCCATGATACCTCAACAATATGGCTGCCTAAACGAGACCTGAGCAATGACAATAACAACAGACATGAGAACACAGAAGGGAGATCACTCAAGGGGCCCTAACCACAGACAGAAAACTATAGGCAACTAGTGACTGCTGAGAGAAGGGAAATAGTTCCCCCAGGGATGAGTCCCATCATTGGTTATTCAATACAAAGCGATCAGTCCTGAAATCATGCACACACAGCCACACCAAAGGGACTCGGCAGGCTGTATTGCTATATGTATGCATTTGTATGGAACAGTAATAGTCAAAAGAGGCCATCAATTTGATGGGGGAGGGACATGGGAAGGGTTGGCAGGAAGCAACATAGGAAGGGAAAAGAAGATAAAGTAGGAAATATAATTATATCTTAGGTCTTTTAATCTTAATAAAAATGAAACTAAATAAAAATAAAACAGAGTGTACCCGGATGTTCCGGCATATTCCTATAATCCCAGCACTGAAGAGGCTGCATCAAAGGGACCTGGAACTCAAGGCCAGCCTCAACTGCACAGGGAGAACTAATCTCAAACTTAATTATGTAATGAAATAGATAGATGGCATACAATATATAGGCTGTCCTAAGTGCTTTTATTTCCCTTAACAGTTTAACCTGTGGCCTAATGGGATCTAATGCTCTATTTTGTCTACTGAAAAACTGAGTACTAAATCTGCAATAATGGCTTTTTTTTGAGGCTTAAATTTCAGACAGCTAATAATCCTTTTCCATCTAGATCTCTATTAAGAAGCACACATCTAAGGACTCATATATTACTTTCTACGTTCATTACATCTATCTGTTCATCCCCTGATAACTTGTATTGAGTGACTAAATTATTTCTAAAGGAACTGGTGCTCGTTCCCAAGGAATTGTGTTTCTTTTAAAAGTGGAACATTAAAAACTGTACCTCATGACTATGGTGACATACAGGCAGAATATTTTAATACTAATTATGCCTTAGTAAAAGGAGAGTGAAATTTAGAAAAAATATATACACAAACACAGTGCCAAAGAAAGGTTAGTACACCATGTCTAAAGGCACCATTCACAGCGGGCAGATGGGCAGACCATGCAATCACAGATGAGAGTCCCACACAGTAACTTGTACCTACTTCCCTAACTATTTCTATCTTTTTAATTTGAACCATACAAACATACATCTCTTTAGAATACAGACATTTATAACTAAAAAGTATGTGTCCCATGGCAAAGAAAGGAAGGGAGAGGAGGAGGGGAAAGAATGGGTATTATTCACACTTAGGAGCAAAGTTCAAACTCTCTCTATCTTTCCTTCAAGTTTGCACAATTTCCAGTTTGTGCAAAGCTTACAGTGCGGTAGATCACCTGCTCTACATGCCTGTCAGCACAGAACCAGTCCAAGAGTTAACTGGGAAAATGAAGCTCTGGTGAGAAACAGAGCAGTGCCTTTTCTCTTTTTAATTAAATAACACAAGTGAAGTAGTAAAAGTCAAAGTAAATTGGCAAATGTATTAACACTGTAATATTACATGATCAGCCTGAAAGACATAATAGCTAAAGACTGTGACCTAAAAAGATGTCACCGAAGAGCTCCGAGATGTGTCTGTCAGGAAAGGGCTGCAAATGGTACTATGGCCAGGCCGGGTGTGGTGGCATGTACCTGCAAGAGGTAGCCAAGGACCATGGGTGGGAGGGTCATGGGAGCTAAAGCCACAAAGGAAGAAGGAAGAGAAAGAGATAGGATGCATGGCTCTCTGTGGAGACAGGGTGGGCTTTATTCATCCTAGGGGAGGCTCAAAGCGATGTTGGAACAGAGCCACCATCTGGCATTCTTGTCACTTTTTAAAAGGATTTTTAAGCAGTTCAGCAAGTAAATGCGTGGCCTTCCTTTACTCAGAACACATTTCAGAAACCGGATGAGGACTGTGATCCACACCGATTCTTTAAAAACAAGCTGCACTGTGATTTTCTCTTTAATTTTCTGCAGTTCAGAGAAACACTGGCTATCTGGTGCTAAACTCTAATCAATGAACTCTAAATGTAGGGCTGCTGTGCAGGCATCAATTCTCTAGCCCTCTTCATCACAGTTCTTATCTTCTGATGATAAAATGACCAGATACTGATCTAACAAAACAGGAATCACAAGTTATTGTGTGTGTACACCTCAAGCTTCTATAACTGAGATGTCATCCACCTTTATGAGAATGAAAAACAGAGATGGGAGTATCTGTTTAGTCACACAATATATGTAACACGTAAGCAAAACCTTTAGGGAATGCATACAATCTCCCAGGTACTCTATGCATGACATCAGCTGCTTTATAAGAGACGCTATCAGATTCCTTTGTCTTTAAGTTTGCCTGATCATTTGCCAAAGGGGGTATCAGGCAACTGACCAAGCTCAAGATTTAGGGTGGCCTGTGCCAAAAAAAAAGTGTAAATTCAAAACAAGACAAAATGGGGTGGGGACAGAAAACTCGAAAGCTGTGTACAACCAATCAATTAACCAAGACCTGAAACCTGCTAAGTGTAGACACAACCCATGCTGGCTGGACAACAGTGTAAAAATCACTGCTCCATTTTCAATACAAACCCTAAAACCCCATAAGCCACCAGCCCAAAGGAAAACTAAGCCAGCCGGGATGCCAGCATGGCTTCTGGAGTGAATCTGTGATCTGACACCAGTGATCTGACAGCTAGCTATCTTCCTCACCTCACAACTGCTGGCCCTGTTTCCTATCATCCTGCTCTCCTCCCTCACTGGCTGTTCATTCTCCCTGCAGGATTCCAGTCCCCCTATACTAAAGACAGGCTCACTGGGTAAAGGACCAGCTCCATCTTGCGGTCTAGGCTCATTGGGTTATGGACCAACTTCATCTTGCAGTCTCCGCTCTATCCATCTTCCAACCCTCCAGCTCCCCTGAGGATTTAGAGCAAAGTCTGGCCCTGCCTTCCCACTCCCACGATCTGGCTTTCCTCCTTTCAAGCAAGCCCTACAGAACTGTCCTGCCCCTCATGCTTCACTTTGAGTTTAGATCCTCTTGTTTCCAGACAAATGTTACTTTTGGTGCAGTGGTGAGGACTGAATCCATGACCGAACACATGCTAAGCAACTCAGCCACACCATTGGCCAAACTGTTAATGGTACAGTTGGATACATCAGACCATATTTGTTCACATCTATCCCTCTAGATTATAAAATCTGTACTTTGTTTACCAATACATTCCTAGCATCAACACACAAAAGCACTCAACAACCATAATAATTCCGAGAGTTCTGGGAACTAACCTAAGGTCCTCATACTTGCACTACAAGTGCTCTAACTACTGAGCCATCACCCAAAACCCAAATGAATCTCATATATTTAGAAGGCCTGGCCCATAACCAGTTATCACCTCTTCCCATAATGCCCCGAACCTACTCCACCTGTCATTTACCCAAGCACTCGCTTCTGTACTGTCTCCAACACCTGACTCTTGTTCAACACTATCTCCAACCCTTTCATCAGAACAGTAGCTGGTTCTGTGAACAAATGCCTCTGGGCTTCTATTGGCTCTTTGCAAGGGCATTTTAAAAATGAAGGCATTTCTTGTCTGCTTCGGTTCACTCCTCCAGAATGAAATCAAAGTTAACCAATCTCTCTTACATCTGCTGAATCTATTTCCCCTGCTAGACCTGCTGTTACAGGCCCCTCAACAAGCACTGGTTCTCAAAATTCGACAGAATTAACCAATAAACTATTGACTCCACAACACCACTACTTATGCTCAGAATGTCTTCAAAGCCTAAACTTGGAGCAAAATAAGCAGATTACTACAAACTAAATATATAGAAACTGCAAAAAGACAAGATAGTGTCTTGGACGGAAGGGTCATAAGTGTTTGCCTTAATAGTGTGTATTTACTTTTTTTTTTTTAATTCCCAAGTTCAGATGAATGTGATGTGTAAGGGAAGCTGTTTTACCTTTAGTAAATAACAATGTGTTAAGCATTCCTCCTATTCCTTCCTATAAAGGCCTGGCCGGACCCACCTGACCTTGAGAACAGATTCCCTGGACGCCCCTCAGCTTGGTCCTAGACCTAGCTGCCAGTGACCTGAGGACAGACCGGTGCGTAAACCCGGAAGAAAGCAACAGTACAGAGAAACCGCCACAGCTCCCATGCAGCCTGCACCCAGCAGCTCACCCCTACCCCGCACTCACCACCAGTGTGGCCGTGAAGCCCGGCGCGTCCATGGTCTGACCAATCTCGCCAAGGCTAGAATTACACGCTGAGCAGAAGCAGGTGCTGACCTAAAGAACTGGGCGCCGCCATATTGGGGGAGGGATATGAAGCAACTACTTCCGGGGCAGAACTCGTGATGTCACACCACAACAACAGCACGTGCATCGCTTGGTGCTGTAGAGCCCAGCGACCCTGGGGCCCAGAGCATCTCCCGTGTCCCGCCCTTCCGCAACCGGTGCGCGTTGCGTTAGGTATGGACCTAGCACAGGCATCCCAGCTAGGATCCGAAAAGCCCGGGAAGAACCCACAGAAGCGTAGCTGGCTAGGGGAAGGACTGGGATCCGACAGCACTGCCTATGTCTGAAGGCCAGCCCTGTGGTTTCCTATTCACAATCCAAATCGTATTCCATCACTTTACTTGTGAAAATTCTGTTTGAATAGCTGTTGATTCATTTCCAGAAAAAAAAAATGTTAAACAAAAATACGTTTTTATTACAAAAAAGTGGTATGCTCCATTTCTACTGACATTTATTTCTCTTTAAATTAATTTACTTAAAGTAAGAAAGTGATCACTAGAGTCTAGGAAGGGAAGAAGGGTGGAGGTAGCTACCATCAAAATACAATTAGATTGGTACTGGAGACTGCATACCATGACAGGGACTGCCAGCAGCAGGCCGGGATGGAGACATCTCAGAAGCCTGCTGCAGCTCCTTGTAAAAAAAAAAAAAAAAAAAAAAAAAAAAAAAAAGGTTGGTGTCTGGGACCCTGAGAAGCAGAAGACATATCCCTCCAGGGGATTCGCCATCAGAAATAAGACACTGCCCGCCCGCCGTAGGCCTGGATGGAGACATCTTCGAAACCCGGAGCAGCAATTTGTTTTTTGTTTTTTTTTTAAATCCCATTTCTCCTTATCCCTGGACAACAGCTGTATAGATTTCATTTGTTCGTGACTGCTTTTCAGTTGGCCTTGGTGTGCATAATTATTCTATTATATCTGACTTTTCTATTTCCTTATCTGCTCTGGTGAATTCTATGAAACTAGATAACCCTTAATGTAATGATTCTTAAAACAATTAAAAATTGACAGCACAGCACAGTCCTAATGGCCCAGGTGCAGGCTGTGTGCTCTCATCTTGGAAACAATGAAATGACTGCACAGTGATAGTTCCAGATTAATGCTTGACTTGCAAAGAAAGTTTGAAGAAATTATTAGAAAATGAAACCAGGGGCTGGAGAGATGGCTCAGTGGTTAAGAGCACTGACTGCTCTTCCAGAGGTCCTGAGTTCAAATCCCAGCAACCACATGGTGGCTCACAACCATCTGTAATGAGATCTGATGCCCTCTTCTGGTGTGTCTGAAGGCAGCTACAGTATACTCATATACAATAAAATCTTTAAAAAAAAAAAAAGAGAAAGAAAAAAAAAAAGAAAGAAAGAAAGAAAGAAAGAAAGAAAGAAAGAAAATGAAACCAAGCCAACATTGGGACCCCGAGAAAAGAAAAAAAAAAAACCACTGAAGTTAGGAAATAGTTTTGCATAAAATTTGAACGTGGTTCCTGGATAAGTAAATATAGAATGCATAAAATTATATATTAGTAAAACTAAGTCAAAACAGCGGGACTCTGAGGAGAGTCGTTGTGTGCAATGTGCAGAAGCAGAAGGCTAGCGGAACTGCTGAGTTAAGGGTTAACTTGATTCTTTCTGGCCACTGCCTGGCAGATTTGCCCAAGTCATTTATCATTAGACAGGAAAATGCAAGTAGCTGACCTCGGAGCTCTGAGCTCTGAAGTATAATAAGTCAAAAGTTAAAGTTTAAACAATGATAAGTGAACCCTTTACGCCAAGATGGCGCCAAAAGCAAAGAAGGAAGCTCTTGCCCCTCCCAAAGCTGAAGCCAAAGCGAAGGCCTTGAAAGCTAAGAAGGCAGTGCCGAGAGGCGTCCACAGCCACAAAAGAAGATCGGAACGACACCCACCTTCCGGCAGCCCAAGACCCTGCGGCTCCGGAGGCAGACAAAATATCCTAGAAAGAGTGTATTCAGGAGAAACAAGCTTGACCGCTATGCCATCATCAAATTCCCCCTGACCACCAAGTCAGCCATGAGGAAAACAGAGGACAACAACACGCTTGTGTTCATTGTGGATGTCAAGCACCAGATCAATCAGGCCGTGAAGAAACTATGACATTGATGTGGCCAAAGTCAATACCCTGATACGGCCTAGGAGAGAAGAAGGCGTATGTTTGCTCGGCTCTTGGTTATGATGCTCTAGATGCTGCCAACAAGACTGGGGTCGTCTAAACTGACTCCAGATGGCTTAATTCTTAATAAATAATATTTAATAGTAATAAATAATAAATAATGATGTTTGCAATTATTATTTTGGCCACAGGCCTGGGAATAGGGGAAGCTTGAAACTTTGAGGAACAATTGTAATCCTGATTCTTTGTGGGATGTGGTTATTCTTTTGCATTTGATTTGGCAATGATTAAACAATGTCTTCTTTTTCTACCTTCTTTTGGAGTAACAATAAAAGACTTGGGCAAGAAAAAGGTGAGAGAGCAAGAGTAGAGAGAGAGTGAGGTACATATGAGGTGTGTGCAGAGTGAGTGTGAGAGAGTGGGAGAGTGTGAGGAAAAGAGAGAGTGTTCTGTGTGTGTGTGTGTGTGTGTGTGTTTCAGTTTGTATTTGAGTTTTGTGGGGAATGAGATCTCACTGTAGCCCATGATAGGCTAGAAGTCACTGTGTAGCGCTGGTGGCCTCAAACTCATAGCAATTCTCCTGCCTCTGCCCCCTAAATGTTGGGATTACAGATGTGAGCCATTATACCTGGATAATAATTTGGTTTTTCTTTCCAGGGCCTTGAACACGCAAGAGCAGCATTCCGCCACAAAGGCTGCATCTATAGTTCCACCCACCTAGTCACTATATATTTTATAGAGAACTAAAAGAACATCGAAAATTTCAAAGATTACCCACAAAGAAGTGATATTTAAGGAACCAGACATGGTAATTGCTGACTTAGCCATTTTACATTGTATGAATGTATTGAATTTTCACCCACTACCCCAATACATTTATATAATCACTGTGTCAGTTAAAAATAAAATGGGGTAAAAAGAATTACTTGCTCTGATACGTAATTGTTCATCTTGCTCACTCTGAAGGCAACGTGTGCTCTTGGGTGAACATGTGCTTAACTGTTTAGCAAGTTTCTTGGAGTGGACTTGTCTTTACATTTCCTAGACGATACCTTCTAACCTCTGCATATATTAAGGGCCTACTACATCTCAGGTAGCAGGTATGATGTGGAACTAAGTGACTCATAGACTCTTTAACCTCCAGGAATCTTGCGTGAGCCAGAGGATAATCTCCCTTTTGATTAACTCGGTCAGTTTATTGGGGACCTAATTACAACTGCAAAGACGTTTCTGTAATACAGCACAACATGACCATGACGGCTGTCACACAGGTCCTGCTCACGCTCAAAAGCAGAGAACAATTATTCAGGCTATGAGCACAAAAGGGCAGGAATCTTGAGAATTCTCCCTACCACACTCTTTTACAGGGTGGTTTCATTGGTAGCCTCCAACCACCAATTGGGATCTACCAGTAAGTGTCCATTAGCACTCTCCTCAGAGTCCCTGTGCCTTTTACTTTTGCTTGGCATCAAGACACTCCCACAGCTCACTAAATACTCCATCTCCATGTCCAGAACTCTGGTTGGTTGGTTGGTTGGTTGGTTGGTTGATTGGTTGGTTGCATGGTTGGTCGGTCAGTCTGTTGGTTTGTTTGTTTCAGCTTAACAACTGAATAAACAATAGCTTAAAATAACAACTTTTACCTCATACCATTTCTGTTAGTTAAGAATCTGGGAGAACTTAAGCTAGGTAGTTCAAAGTCAGGGGTTCTCATAACTTACACTATCAGGGTTGACCAGTCTCGCCCCATAAAATTTGATCATAACTGAAGAATCTGCTTCCAAAGTGTTAGCTCACTTCCATAACTGACAAATCAGTGATTGGCAGGAGGCCTCAGTCCCCACTGAACTTACCTCTCCATGTTGCTATTTACGGGTCCTCGTGGTGACTATTCTCCTCAGAGTGAGGACTTTAAAAGGTAACAAGATAGAAACTACAGTATTTTTAAATTTTAACAAAGTATATGTGAATGGGTGCTTTGCTGCACGTACGCCTGTGTACCATGTACATGCCTGGCGTCAGACCCCCTGGGACTGGAGTTAGATAGTTGTGAACCACCATGTAGGTGCTGGGAATCAAAGCCAGGTCCTCTGGAAGAGCAACCACTACTCCTAACTACTGAGCCATCTCTCTACCCACCCCCAGCCTTTTTCAATTATTATATCTATTTTTACATATGTGGGTGTTCTGCCTGCCTGTATGTGCCTAAGAAGGCCTAAAGAAGGTTAACACCTAGTCCCTGGAACTAGAATTACAGACAATTGGTCATCACCATGTCAGTGCTGGAATTGAACCATGATCCTCTAGGGGGGAAGTGGGGAGCCAATACTCTTCATCTATGAGCCATCTTTCTAGACCAAACTTTTTAATTCTAGTTTAAAATGCACATTGTTATTCCCTTCCCTCTCCTTCCTCCAACCCCTCACATTTCTCCTTCTTATTCCCTCTTAAATTCATGGTTTCATTTTCTTTGATGATTATTCTCTCTCTCTCTCTCTCTCTCTCTCTCTCTCTCTCTCTCTCTCTCTCTCTCACACACACACACACACACACACACACACAAATACAGCCTTTTGAGTCCTTTTACTGCTTTCATATGTACATGATTTTAGCCCTGATTCTTAGTATTAGATTACCAATTAGTGAGCTCATCCCCAGAGAAGACTCTTTTTCCCTGTCTCAGCAACCGTTAAACTATGTCTTTTATGACCTGGACTCAGAAGAAAGTCAGCAGCCATTAGTGCAACAGCAAGTCATGCATATATACTACTGTGTTGGACTACAAAACTGTCAATGACTGCCATGTTGGAAAGTGGCACCTACATTAGAGAAATGCAAGTAGAGACCACAATAAAATACCAGTGCATGCCTATAATCCCAGCACTCGAAAAACAAAGTCACGGGATTGCTACAAGTTTAAAGGCAGCCTGGGTTACGTAGTGAGTGCCATGCTAGCCAGTTCTATGTAGCAATCAAGACCTTGTCATTGTTTTTAAGAGAAAGAGAGAAAAAGAGCCACATTCAGTGCAGTGGCTAAAATTAAAAAGACCAATGTTGTCTAGGATGCAAATGCACTGTCTGGCTGAAATGAATATTATAAAACTATTATAAAATACAACAGCCTCCCTAAAGACAAACACAGTGTATCCAAAACCTTTACCCTACTACTAAAAGGTTTATATAAACAGGAAAAATGGAAATGCCCAACTATCTACCAACTAATGAAAGGAAGGACATATTGCACTGCCTACTTGCAAAAGAGCATTACTCAACAGTACAAAGTAAGCTGGTGAGATGGCTTAGTCAGTGGAAGAGAGCTCTTGCTGTGCAAGTGTGAGTCTGAAACCCCAGCAATCATAAGAAAGCCAGGCATGGCTGAGAGTGTCTGTAAGCTCAGCACTGCGGAGCAGACACAGAATCCCAGGAGCTTACTGGCCGGGACTCTGGCCAAAAAAATGACAACTCCGGTTCAGTGAGAGACCCTTACTCAAGTGAATAAGGCAGAGAGTGCCTGACAGGACAGGATACTCAGTGCCTCCTCTGGCCTCCTCAGGAGAGCACATGGCATGAACATCCTTCTCACACATGTTCACATATGTATCACGCATACCATTCATACTCACCGCACACACAACAACAAATCATAAACATTTTAAGTAAATTACTGATTAGTCTCAAAGCACTATAGTAAGTGGAAAATAAACATTAGAGGACTCTCACTTGGCAATCTTGTGTCAAACTCAAGAACAGATAAAATTTGAAGGTACTATTTTTACATTTATTTAGTGTGTGTGTGTGTGTGTGTGTGTGTGTGTACAGACATGCATGAGTGCATGCATATGTGCCACAGTATGAGTGTGGGTCCTCCGAAAGAGCAGCTTTTAACTGGAACCACTTATTTTTCCTTTTACACATTGATCAACACACTGAAATGGAATTCACAGGTTCACTGGCAGACGCTCACTCATTAGCAGACATAACAGGAGAAGAAGCTTCCAACTGCAGATCTGATGTTGGCTGTAACATTCCCCTAAAACATCTTGCAGGGCAGCTGTGTGCATACATGCTCGTACGAGCTACAGTGCTCTTAGACCTTTTGCCTGCAGTCTCATTTTGGGGTTCTACAGGGTGAAAGATCATCCACAGCTCTGTATGACTGACCCATCAGGTGGTTCCTATGGTTACTGGGACTGTGGCATTGGGAAATTAGTGCAAGCTACAAAGACAGACACCGAAGAGCTTCAGATGAAAGAAATAATTAAAAGTTAAAGGGGTTGCAAGAATAATTCATATATACATAATGAACTAAGGATAAAGCTCTTGAACTAGAGCTCAGCTGGGTTGGTGAAAGGAAGACCTGAATTGTTCTGAGGGATCTTAGGGAGGAAAGCAGAGAAATGCGCTGAGGAAACTTTGAAAAAAGAAGATGAATCGGATGATGACAGTGTGTAGTGTTTGTGCTACTATTTAGTTTTACATTTCTGTGATAGACCCATGGGGCTGCTTAGTGCCATGAAGTACACACACACACACACACACACACACACACACACACACACACACACACACACACACACACACATGTTCACATCACGCACACTTTGCACACAACAATTTTCACTGAGCTTTTGTATCATAAACAAACAAGTAGGGGTTGGGGATTTAGCTCAGTGGTAGAGCCCTTGCCTAGGAAGCGCAAGGCCCTGGGTTCGGCCCCCAGCCCCGAAAAAAAAAAAAAAAAAAAAAAAAAAAAATCAAGAAAACAAACAAGTAAGGAGTTGGGGATTTAGCTCAGTGGTAGAGCGCTTGCCTAGCAAGTGCAAGGCCCTGGGTTCAGTCCTCAGCTCCAAAAAAACAAAACAAAACAAAACAAAACAAAAAAATGACACAAGTAAAGAGAGGGGAAGGAAGGAAAGAAGTTTCCTTGATTTTTACAAGTTTCTATGTGCTAGTTCATACTACTTAGCAGTGAGACAGCCCATACTAACTGATGCCCTGATTATAGCTGTAGACATGGGATTGCCAGAACAAGCTCTTGCCCAAATTGCCTATGTCACAAAGTGAACATCTTGCAATGTCCTGTGCAGATACGTGCACATCTTGCACCATTGGGGCCCCTTGGCAGGTCAGAAGTTAACCCTAGAGGTCTATTTTCCAATGCAATCTGGCAAATGGATGTTACCCATCACAGCCTTGGTAATTGTAGGTATGCACATGTGGTGAATACTTGCTTGACCTTCATATACCCGGTGTCCATGGCAGGTGAAAAGGCCTCTCATGCTATTAAGGCCATGAAATCAGCAATACTGGTAATGGCAGTGCTTTGGGCACTCAAGAATGCCAATGGATCTGCTTCCTCATCTCAGCAGTTCAGCGCCTTCCTATCCTCATGAAGGGACCATTTGCTTGGGTCATCTCCCCAGAATCCAAAAGAGATCCACACCTAGCCTTGGTGGAGATCCTGTTCTATGTGAACTTTCTCTCTTTCAATGAGAAAAGGGGCTGAGTCCTGCGTACAAACATTGGGCATTTCTGCTGAGGGACACTCCCCTCCCATTGGTTAGATGAAGGGACCCAATATTCTCTCAGTGGCAGCCTCCTGCTATGCTTCTGACAAGGGGGCAAGGTTATGCTTGTGTTTCCCCCAGGATGCAACTGTGCCAATATGGGTGCCCTCAAGAGATGTTCACCCAGCCATGGCCCAGGGGGCAATGAAGCAGCCAGAAGACCAGATCATGGTAGATATTGTGTTTATTAATTTTTCTTCAGCCTGGGAGGGCCAATGAACTCTGGGCTTTGGTGCCCCTGCCCTCCATTCTTTTGCCTGTGGCAGTTAACTCCCCAGTCTACCCTGTTACTTCTCTTCCAATGTGAGTTTGGGTTTGCTCTTCATGGACTTAGTCACTACTATACGACAATTAGAAGGCACCTGACCCATGGAGGAAATTGTCTGCTTTACCACCAATGTCTCCTCCATCGACCCGTGTATCCAGCTACACAATATGACCACGGGGGACTTTCATGGTAATCTAACCTGTGACGCCATGTGAGGCATGGAACTTCACATTCCCCTTACTGATTACAAATCCTCAAAGGATTTTCCAAGCATATCATGTCCACTCCTGCCTTGTTGTCCCAGGATCCCTCAACTTCGTGGGACTTCCTGTCCCTTGAGTTCTGCCAGCCTTTACTAGGTATAAAATTCACTGGGGACTACCTGATATCATGTACCTCATACTTGGCATGTGAAGGTTTACCTCACATGATGCTACCAATATCCCTATGTTAACAGGGATCCCATTAGATTCCAGTATGACACCATTATGTGCAACTGGGATTTATGTGACCCCTCTAATTGTCTCAATGTACACACTCTTACTCTACTAAAATGTGGCAGTCTCTTTAATGGGACATATTTCCATATAAACCAGTTGGGGAAAATGTGGACTAGGGCAACCCCTATGAATGTGACCATTGGCAGCAAGGTTGGCTGGAAAGCCACCCCATTCTATGTCTGATCTCCCTTCTTATTTCTGGTCACTAATACCCCCATTGTCAGAGACGGCCTTAACTGCTTTAATGAGCAATGTCTCCTGACCACCTGCTGGATGGGGTGTTCAATAACAACTATCCCGATGAGAGAACCACCTGCCATTTGGATGCTTGTGGTAAATACCACACTGACTTTCATGCCATCCCTCTGATGGCCTAGACTCACTTACAACCCCTACACCAGGGAAAGAGGGATCTTGGTATTATAGCTGCCATCATTGCAGACATTGCCCAGGTGACAACAGCTGCTGTTGCCTTGACCCAGACAGCCACTACATCAGAGAATGTCAATGCTGTAGTCTCTAAGTCAGCTAAGGTGCTTCAGGCACAGGAGGTACTAAATCAACATCTTTATCAAACCATACACATTTTACAACAACAGATTGACTTACTGGCAGAAGAGTTGGTCCTTGTTAGGAACACGTCTCTATTGGCCTGTGACCCCAGGTTTAGTGAAACCCTAACCCCTTACCAGACATGTAATGCCACTGAAGCCCAACAATAGTTGGCTTAATATCCTGAAGGTATCTGGTCAGGCAAATTCCTCAACTATTCTGTGCTGTTAAGGGAAAATATAGCCAACCTCAATGTGACCAGTGTATCTGTGCTTTCCCTAGATGCTGGATTCTTGGGGAAAGTGGGGAACAATATTTAGAAACTGTTTGACCCCTTGTGGATAGCAAGTTATGCTATGATGGGAGGAATGGTCATACTAATAGTTATTTTGTTTAAGTGTCTCACACACCATATCTCTAGGCAGCGCTCCATAAGTAGGGTGACTCTTCAGGTGCTGATGGCTTTTGGAAATCCTGATTGCGGCCTGCCTAAGGAAGTGATCAAAGCTTGGGTGGCAGAGATCCATGAGACCACCATGTAGGCTGTGCCTCATCTCCTCCGTGTGTGACAGGCCTCCGGAGTGATAGCTCTTTGAGGGCTGGCAGTCAAAGATGGGTAAGATCCTGGAAGACAGGACAGCCTAAGATAGGCACAGTCCAGTATCCTGGGAACCCTCCAAGGTGGGGTCAACAATGTCAAGGCAATGGTACCCCAGCTCCCACTAGACTGTCAAAATCTAAAAACAAAAGCATGCAAATGTAGGGGAAATGGTAGCAGCGGTAGTGGCCACCTCTATGTAACTGAGCAGCCGCAAAGGCATCTCTTGCAGGAGGACCTAATTGAAGACTGCCCAAGAAACCAAGGATTGTGACGTAGACAATGCCAGCCAATTAGGAATTGCTGTTTAGAAGAGATGCTTTCTTGGGCCCAATGGGGTGTGAGTGGAGGTATTAAGGGAGTTTGCAGCAGCATCGTTGAGCTCGCTGTGGTGTTTCTCACCTGCTCCCGAGTCTCTGTGGAGTCTGTGTTGTTGACTCTGTGCCACCTCACCTCTAATATCACCTCTGACAACCCAAGGTCAAGTAGGGTCAGGTAGGGTCAGGTAGGGTCAGGCAGTGAGCAACCCAAGATACAGGCAGCACTCAGCTACTTCCTCAGCAGCAGTTTCCAGTCCCCACACCTCCATGTCATAACAAAAGAGTCTATTCCTGCTTATGTAAACTCTGAGGAGAAAGGTGAAATGCTGGTGTGGCATTCTGGCTTGTTCTAGCAATACTATGTCTGCAGCCATAATCAGGACGTCAGTTCTCTCATTTCCTTCTGTTAATATGCCAGGCAATTTAGAATGTAATGTTATAAAAAAAAAAAATAGAATGTAATGTTATGTGTGAGATCAAGCAGGGATGTGCCATGTTCTCAAGAGCCTTCTAGAGATATCACATGCAGACATGTATGGAACTCAAGGGGCCACAGAATTATGCCCAGGAGGGGTTTCCCTGGATCATACCTTTCCAGAGTTGATATGGAAAGGAGCACCATAACTTTCTATAATAGGCAGTTAGCCTCAGATGTTAGTGTAACCCTGGTGGAGGGGCTGCTAGGCCCCTCTAAGAGAGAAAAGAGGTGCCTCATCTCCTGGTCCGGAATAGGCAGGGAAGGTTTGAGCCAGTTAACAGTTCCATACAACTGTTATAGTTCCACAAGGGAGTAGAAAGCTTTTGCCATGATGGAGAAGGCTTAATCTTGTCAGAAAAAGAAAAACCCAGGAAGGCTTATGAGGGAACTCTCTGAATCTTCACCTGTTGGGGAAGAGATATTCTGGAGGTTGAGAAACCTTCAAGTTGAGTTTTCTAAGTTAAGCACCCTTTCAAGATCCAACAGGCAAGGGTGTACAAGCATAATATCAACCATGTAATGGATGTCAAGGACAGCCCTGGGGACTTCCTGTATGACTTCAGCCACATATAACTGACAAATGGCAGGGCTATTTTTCGTGCTCTGAGGCAGGACTGTCCACTGATATCTTTTGCTGGTTTATTCATATTAGGTTCCCATTGTGCGAAGGCAAAACAGCATCTATCCTGGGGAGCCAAAGGGATCTGTAAAAGGCAATCCTTAATATCCATGAGCATCACATGGTACTCAGGCAGGATAGCACTAGGATGAGGCAGTCCTTCTTGAGTGGTTCTCATTTTTCTCCATATGTTTATTAATGGCCTTCAGATCCTGTAGAAACCTGTATTTCCCTGACTTCTTTTTAATGACAAAAATGGGAATCTGCTGGTCAAGGGTTCCAAATGACAAAGCTAATTGTTCCAAGACCAGTTCCTTGAGAGCAGAAAGCTTAGGTTCCAAAATGGGCCACTGGTCCACCCAGATATGGGCTTTAGACGGCCAGGCCAATTGTATAGGATCAGGTAACTTGATGTCAATTAGTTCTGAGTGGGCAATGGCCATTAGAATTGTGGGTGACCCCTGACTCTGTGAGCTGTAAGGTCTAGTTGGTCACGTTGCATAATGTCATCAAAAAGGTGTGATGATCCTCAGAAAGGATGGTACCCATGTCTTCCAGAATATCTCTTTCCCAGAGGTTATGGGGAGTATCAGTGTAAAAAAAAATCCCCGATTGCCATCCAAATCCTGCCGACGGACAGGTCGGGTAGTCATTTTTGTGGCCTGTTGGACTCCAACTCCCCTAATGGAGGGACCAGACTGGGATCTCCAATGGGAGGACCTCAGTGATTAATTTTGTTATTATAATGACAACTGGCCCTGTGTCAACCAACCCATTAACAGGTATACCATCATCATCGGGGAATGAGAAAACACAGGCAAAGCCCAAAAGACTCATGGCGGAGCAGGGGTCCCTCTTACTGGTGGGGCTGAGAAGTGCCCCTTTTGGAGTTTAAATTGTCTTCCTGATTTTGAGAACGACAATCCTTAGCCCAATAGAAACCTTGGTTACAACGAGGACATCTGGTCTTGGGCCTAGCTGAGGGGCAGTGCCATCTGAGGTGACCAGGCTTCCTACAGCCCCAACAGATACAATCGGGGAGTCCTTCAAGGGGAAGGCATATCCTCTGTACACACTCCATGACCAAGGTGACAATGGAGGCAGTGGAGCTGCAATGGCACCAGGGTCCAGATCACGAGTGGAAGCAACCCACTTATTATGGATGTCATCATTACAGCTGCCACAGCATTGTGAGTCAGGGCATTTAGGCTCTCCCATGCAAGATGCTTGATGAGCTTGTCTCTGGTTGGGCCAGCATCGACCTACCTTTCCACTGCCTCAGTCACACAGGACAGGAAGTCCATGAAGGACTCCCCAGACTTCTAGACAATAATGTGAAAGTAAGCAGAAGGGTCCTGAGGAGTGCAGTCTTTAAGGACCTTAAAGGCAAGATTGGCAACCTGGTTAAAGTGAGAATGCAGTCCACGAGTGGCCTGAGCGGCAGGGTTAATGTAGGCCCTGTGAGCAGTTAGCATATCAAGGGTAACGTTGAGGTTATATTCCAGGTTAATCCTAGCCTGATTCTCAGCCAAGTCATGATATGCAGACCTCCAATTAAGAAACACAGCAGGGTCGAGTACCACCTTAAGGAGATTATGCCAACTGTAATAGGTCTGGAGGTGCACGGCCCATTGCTTCAGTACTTGTTAAAATAAAGGGAATCTGGGCCAGAATCACTTGCAGCTTTTATGATTATGCCAAGTCTGCCAAAGGAGTGGGAATCCAGGGCTTAGTCACCATATCAGATTGACAGAGAAAGCCTCACATTGATACCTGAGGAGAATGAGGCCCCCAGGGAAGAGGCATTCCAGCACAAGGGACAGGTATCACAGGAGTGACTACCAAAGGAATGACTGCTGGAAGGCCAAGTCCCCTTAAATCACTCCAGAGGTAAGCTGTGGGTATCTCCAATGGGGCAGTAGAAGGGTTAGTGAGTGAGGGACCTGGGACAGCAGGGTTGGCTGACAGCTTGGAGCCTGGTAGCCAGAGGGCTGGAGCAGAGCTGCCCTCATCCTCATCACTAAGGTCAACCTGTTTGCCTGGAGAAAGTGGGGTGGGGTCAGTAATGGGAAGGTGAATATTAGCCTGATTCTGGCAGTGTTTGTTATGGGTGGCCACCACTTCCTCTGGGGAATAATTCTTAAGACTGGCGATGACTGCAAGGAGGAAGGGGACAAAGAACAAGGGAGGGGTAATCCCAGACTACCTCGTGCTTACTGGCAAGGAAGAGAACACATATCCAGAGGTCAAGGTCCCACATGTTCTCCCGAGTGGAGACCATGACCTCCTCCAAAATTGCAGCCTCCTCCCCAAATTGGTCCAGGTCGTGAGTCTTAACCTTGAGACCAGAGTAACCAGAAGGGTTTCAGAGCCCTAATCTGGGGTTCCTTGATGGTGGAGTGGAGGGAACCCATGACAATGAGTGCAAAGCAAACAAATGATGAACAGGTGTGACAAATATGACAGAGGAGGTGACAAAAGTCATGTACTAAGCAGGGGCCTCAGGCAGATGTAGCTCAAAGGCCCTATGCCTGAATGTTATTCCTGGGATGGAGAAGGTGTTTAGGAGTCAATCCCTGTACCTAGGAAACCAGCCCCTGTGTCAGGGACCAGGATGAATGCAAACCCAAAACAAAAACAAACTGACAAAGACAAAGAAGACAGAAGTGAAAGCACGTTGGCTTCCAGGGCAAGCAGACAAACAAAGTCAAAGAAGACAGAAATGAGGTTCCAGTGCTCGCCTTCTCAGGACCCGCAACATAAAACACTAAGGGGCCAACCACTGAAGAAGCAAACGAGAAAGGCACAACAGCAACACCACAAGAAGAAGCGATCAGGTTGACCTGCTAGCACAGTCTTTGCAGTAACAGGCAAAAGACAAGCCCCCAGAAAAGAAGGTTCTCAAGCAGTCACAGAAGAGGAAAATGAACAGGTCTTGGTTAAAGGTGTATCTTCTAGTCTCTAAGGATTTGTATTAAATGTGTGTCTCCCAATCTCAAAATTTCCAGATTAAAAGTGGGTCTTTCCCACTTCAAATTATTTAATTAAGAAAAAACACTTTCACAGGTATGCCCAGATGCTTGGGTTTTAGTTAATTCCAGATGTAGTCCAGTTGGCAACCAAGACTCACAGTAGGGATTAACTAGTTTCCCCTACATTTGAGGCTAGCATCCTTGATAGGGCCAGCTCATGTCAACAGCATGCATTCACTCAAATTTTCACACACTCGGAGCTTCCTCCTCACCAGCACAGCCCACGTTCTAGAGATCTTACTCCCCAGTGCCTTAACTCTGGGAAGAACTCACTTAATAAAATGTCTGGGTTTTCTATCGCTATTCATGTCCCTGGTCCAATTCTTTGTTCCAGTGCATAAGAACCTTAAAATACCAGTCAGGGTCCTCTGGAGTCAAATTCACACATATAAGATAGGGACCTACCATATGGCACCTGGCTTCCATCAGAGTAAGTGGTCAAGAAAGAGAGAGGACCCAAGAAAGAAGCCACGGGCTTGCCCTGGGATATAGTTCCAGCAATGGTATGTGTGTTTACAATGTGCGAACCCCAGACAAAATCCTTAGCATAAAAAAAATCTACCATATTTTGTAACCAAATCCCTGAGATGACATCCCACATTTTTGGCAGGTGCACTTAAAAGGAATGAGTGACATGTGGGCATGAATTTCGGCCAGCAGGAAGCATTGACGGGTAGTCTGTGATGTAATGTATACTCACAAGTGCGGAGGGAAGAATCTGTGTGCAGGTTGATGAGACCTGCGGATCTCTGGGTAGTGAATCTGTTCTCAGCTTCAGGACATCCCTAATGTATACTCATTAGTACTACAGCCATTGTTATTTGTATGCTTTTGTTGATGACCTGTACTGTGGTGACGTCTACTCACAAGGTACTGTTTAATCTCTCAACCTGCTCTGTGAGCAACCTGAAATACATTTACCTACACTTTCCAAAGAGTGACTCAATTATCTTCCATAATTGAATTTTTAACCCAAGATGAAACTGTGACTCAGTTTTCAAGATGTATGAAAATGATCTTGATGGAATGTTGCTTGGCTAATTGTCATCATCTCTGTCAAAGACCTTCATTTTGTGAGGTGTGGAAATTATCCTAAAGCCTTAAGCTTTGTGGATTTACAATGCATCAGGCCCATAGTCCTGTCACAATGATCTGCGACAAAGGAGTGTCTCTTCTGTAACTGCTCCCACCACTGAAGTGCCAGTAAATAATTATAAGTCACCCTGTGACGCTTACCTGACACCGATGATGGTATCCAATGGTTTTCCTCAGCTTTGGTCTAGCATTATGGTCAAGGATAACATGGGCTGATTTTCTTCTGCAGAAATGAGGAGAAACCCGGCATGCTAACACTCACCTAGCACATAGGATATGGAAGCTAGAGGATTAAAAGTCCAAGGGCATCTTTAGTCATGTTGTCAAAATGTCTGCTAAACATTTATGTTTATACCTATAGATTTGCGTTGCTCTTTGTCTGCGTCAGGAAGGCTGGTTTTTGCAGTGGCCTGCAGTTAACACAGAGATGCATAACTGGTCAAAGCACTAAAAATAAGTTAAGTGCTGCTCAACGCTAAATGAGACATTTATACCAACCCGTACCCCCAAGTCTCAGGCAACATTGTGGAAAGGGGGACAGACAATGTAAACACCAGAGGATGGAAAGGAAAGCTGTGGGGTGCTGACTTCTGGACATGGCGTGACGCTTCCACTCATGGAGCTTACAGCAACCATGATTACAGATCAAACAAGCCAGAATTGCAGCATGGATGGAGAGGGTCTATGAGAAGTTTAGTGGCTGCTGGAGGAGGAGCAGTCATTTTTCCTTGGATGTGGCCATTGGTAAGTTGCTTGTGCTCCAGTAGATAACTTCACACCATGAACATATTGGAAGCACTAACTGGATTCACTGGGTTATGAACTTTTTAAAACGATGAAGGTAGGAGAAGGACATGTTGGGGAGGACATGTCCTGGGAGAGTAGGAGGGGGGACGTAGTGGTTGGATATGATTAAAATGCATTGTGTATGTGTATGAAATCAACGAATAACTTAATTATTGCTCAAGGCCATTCTCAGTTCCATGGGTAGTTTGAGGCAAGCCTGGACTATATCTACCTTACCTCAAAAACAGTCAAGGAAGCGAGCTTCCTTGTTTAAAGTGTGGGCCACAAAACATACAGCAGATAAACACAGTGCTACCAAGCCTGAAAAACCTGAGTTTGAGCCTTAGGACCTGTTCTGTGGAAGGAGAGAACTAATGCCTGACGGTTGTCCTTGATCTCATCATGGCAAACACACACACACACACACACACACACACACGCACACACACACGCACACGCACACACACGAATGCGTGCAAGCACACACATGCCCACACACATATGGACACCCCTCCACTCACACTAAATAAGTAAATGTAATTTTAAAAAAGAAGAAACAAGAAAACACAAATGTGGTTCAATCACTTAAACAAACATAAATAAAAATGTTCGCTATTGACCTATACTTTTCTAGCTAAGCTCAAATAAGAACTTTAATTTTTTCAAATTAATTCCTTCTTTAAGTATTGCTAATCACTGATTATCTCTCTCTATTTTTCTGTGTAACCCTCTTGCTTTTCCCCACTTGATTTTAAACTTTTTTCGTGTCCACCCTCTCTCCCTCCATCATGTTCTGTAGAGGTCAGAAGACAAACTGGAGTGAGTTCTCTCCTTCACTGTATGGGTCGGAAGGATTAACCCTAGTCATCAGGCTTGGTGGCAAGCATCTTTACCTGATGTGCCACCTTGCTGGCCCCCAACCTGAAGGTGTCTGTGTGAGTGTGTGTGTGTGTGTGTGTGTGTGTGTGTGTGTGTGTGTGTGTGTGTGCATCTATATGTACCCATGCATACCAATGCTCTCAAGATCAGAAGAGGATAGAACGTCCCCTGGATCTGGAGTTACAGAAAGTTACAGTGAGCTTGATGCCCATACTGGTGACCAAGGTCATCTTATGCAAGGACAGGGGGTGCTTTTGTCACCTAAGCATCTCTCTAGCCCTACCTACTACTTGCTTTCTTGTTTTTTAAATCATGGTTACACTATACTTGAAGTTGGGTAGATTAAGAAGTCTGCTTCTTGTTTAACAAGAGAGAGAGAGAGAGAGAGAGAGAGAGAGAGGAGAGAAGGAGAGGGAGAAAAAGAGGGAAAGAGGGGACGAGGGAGGGGAGGGGAAGCAAACAGAGAGGGAGGGAGGAGGAGAGAGCAGAGGGAGAGGGAGAGGGAGGGGGAGAGGGAGAGGGAGGGGGAGGGGGAGGGGGAGAGGGAGGAGATTTGTTGAGCAGCCCAACCTAGCCAGACACTTGCTAAGTAGCCCAAGGTCACAATCCTTCTGTCTCTGCCTCCAAGAGATAGGGCAACAGGCATGTGCTATACCCAGATTAAGTGGCCTTTTTGTGAGGTGAGGACTGACCCTGAGTTCCAACTCCAGAATGTTGTAGAAGAAGAAATGAGATTTCCAAAAGTTGTCTTTTTTGAACGTGCTTCTTACTCAGCAAAACTAGCTAATCTGAAGGAACACATAGCCGACACGAAGGAAAAGACAGTTCTAGGGATATAATAAAAAGTAGTGGGGCTGAGGGGACAGCTCAGGGGAGAGTGCTTACCTACAAGGAGTGAAATCAGTGATTGCCAGCTTCTGAGAGAAGGAGGGATGAACAGGCGGAGCATATGGATTTGCAGGACAGTGAGACTACTGTATGGCTATGATGATGACATGTATGATTATGCATTTGTTAAAACTTAGAATGTGCAATACCAAGGGGGACCCACTTAATGAAAATCATGTAGTTTTGGGATAACAATATTTAAATTTTGATCCATCTCCAGTCATAAGTACACCTATGTGGAGCGAGCGTCTGTGCTGTGTGGCTGATGAGAAATATCAGATTATGTACTTTCTTATCAATCTTAGTGTAAAGCTAAGGAAGTTACTTTTTTATTCCTTAAGATGCCCAATGATAATATTGCATGGTCAAGTCCCAGTCTCCTACTCAAGGCAGAAAAGGAAGGAGAAGGGAAGAAGGCTGGAACAGACAGAGGCAGGAGGGAGAAGAAAGACAAGGTAAGAAAAGATGATCAACAGGCCTCTCTGCTTGCGCTGGTCAGCTTGGCACAAGGCAGGGCCATCTGGTAAGAGGGACCCTCTGCTGAGAAAATGCCTCCTTGATTGTCCCGTAGGCAAGTCTGTGGGACATTTTCTTGAGTGGTGATTGACATGTGGGGGTGGGGCAAGGAGTTCAGCCCACTGCTGATGGTAGCCCTGGGTTGTGTACAAAAGCAAGGTGTGCAAGCCAGTGAGTAGTGAGAGACCAAATCTTTTGGGTTCAAACTCCATCTTAGAGAACCTGACCTAAGGTTGAACTCAAGTAAACTAACAGGCTGGTACCTAGCACCAGTTTCCAGGTTATGCCCCAACAAATCTGCACCTCCAGGTTACAAGCCTGCCATGGCACTTCATCAATCAGGAGGAAAGCCGAAGTTTAGATTATGGTTTGGCTCCCAGCACCAGCCAATCATGTTAAAGGTCATAATGGCTCCCCAATGAAATGTGTACCAAGCTAGAGACCCCCTTGTTGCCTCTACAAATGTTTGCCTAGAACTGGGCTTCAGGCCCCTCTTGCATTCTCCAACATCGGAGATGGTTGTGTAGCCCAAGTTCGAGCTTGAATAAAGAGGCTGTAATGCAATTACATCAAATTCAGCTCCTTGGTGGTCTTTTGGGGGCTCACGAACACTTCCTGACACAACAGCAGTACACCTCTGTGGTTAGACTTCTGCCCCTCCTCGAGTTCCTGCCCTTGCTTGCCTTTATGGTGAACTGTATCCCGTCAGATGGAATAAACCACTTCCTCCTCCAGATTGGTTTTGGCCAGTGTTTTGTTTTTTGTTTTTGTTTTTTTGTTGTTGTTGTTTTGTTTTGTTTTTTTGTCACTGCAGCTGATAGCAAACAAGAACACTGATCCCCATTTCAGAAACTCCTTCCCTAAAACCCAAAAGTTCGTGCACATTTACCCACATTTACCCACACCATAAGATGTCACTCAGCCTTGATCTCGCATATGCTGTAAGACAGGAGAACCTTGAAGGAACTATGAAATGTTCTGAGAAATGGCTAGGGCTTACAGAGGACAGATAAGATCCACCTGTGTAAGGTACACAGAGATGTAAAATCCACGAAGGTAGAAACAGACTGGAGATGGCCAGGGCCTAGGAGAGGGGAAACACACACCCATTACTTAAGGAGCAGCTGAATAGTTTCACGAGATGGTTTAAGAATGTACTGTACTCCATACTATTGAACTGTAAGCTAAATATGTCCCCAATCTGACCCCTTTGGTGGTGCAGGGGCTCATGCACATTAGGTGAGCTACAATCCCAGCTGCCTCTCCCCACACATGGCAATTTTCATATTATATGTATTTTATTACAGTGTAGAAATGCTTTTTCTTTGAAGAAAGTACAACACTTTTAATCTCAAAATAAAGCATGTCTCACCAAAAAAGCTTGGCCTGGGGCTGGAGATGTGAAGCACACATTAGATTGAGCCATCGGCAAGACCATTTAATTGATTAGAACTCCACTATTGATTGTGAAGAAGTTAGAATGATGCAAGTCCAGAGCCAAATTATCTTGAGCCAATTCTTAGGGGTCCCTAATTACTCTCCTTAATTGAAAACATAATGTCTTTGTGGCCATTGGGTAAATCCTGTGGAATGTTTAAAAAAAAAAAAAAAAACCCTAGTGATAAACGACCCAAAGGCTAAAAATGTCGCCAGATACCACTGGAAGCCCAGAGCAGAGATTTCTCTGATTTTCTTCAACTGACCGACCTGATATATGTTTTAAGTGCCTTAAATTATGACTTTGTCTTGTTACTACAAAAAACTTCATCACACTGTTCTCCACTGGAAAACTGGAATTTAGGGCGACTGAAGTTATGTTCTCAGATGCTGGGCACTCATTTGGTTCCAGCATAAACTGTCTCCTACTGCTGTTTCTTTCATCAACAAAACTGAGTTAATGAGAGTGCTTGCCTAGCATGTGTGGGGCATACCACATAAACTGATGGGGGGGGGGCCTATAATCCCAGCACAGGGATCAGAAGTTCTAGTTCTAGGGATCTATCAGTTACATAGTTAGTTTGAGACCCACCTAGTCTACATAAGACCTGTGTCAAATTGAGAAGAGAGAGAGAGAGAGAAGAAAAACTGGCATCATGTTTTTAATCAATTAATAATCTAAGCTCCCCTCACCCTCCAAAGTCACTGTATTTCTGAAGTCAGGAGAGAAGGCTGCAGTAATTGTCCAAGGGCTCTGTTAAGTGCTCAGAACTACAAATAATTTCCCACCAAGGAGAAGTTTTGGAAGAATGATGGACCTTCCTTTGAATTTCTATTCCCCAGCTCTCTAACCATTACCTGACTGTCGCATGCTCCGTCGGCCATTTTTTACCTTCTTCATCTTGAACCTTCCAAAGTGCTGTGGGGCACTGTGGGCTTTTTCTTTATTACCTCCTGTCAAGCAAACAGCAGGACTCTATACCAACGAGTGCAACCTCTTACTCTTCCCAGCCACCAGCACGAACTCTAAATGAACACATTAGGCTTAATGCTGCAGACCAAAGATCCATCATTTGCATCCGTCCCCAGGTGAGCCTGCTTCTGAGAACTGCACTTCAAAGTGAATTAATACCTTTGCTTTGTCATAAGCTCAGTGCTGCTGTTATGTGGAATGGCCATTACTTCCCCAGATAGCTACGAGGGGACCACACGTGGGGCCATGTGTCATCTTTATGAACAGTCCTGTTCTCCTTGCTCATTTAAGTTTTGGTCAATTTATTAGTGTTATTTCCCAAAATATTTTTTGAGGCTTTGTCTCATATATCCCAGGCTGGGTTGAATTTTCTGATGCTCCTGTAGCTGAGTTTGACCTTGGGTTTCTGATTCTCCTGTCTCAGCCTCCCTAGTGCTAGAATTACAGGTTATCGGCACAGGCACACCAGGCCGGGTTTGTGCAGTGCTGAAGACAGATCAATCCAAGGCCCTCAAGAACCTTGTTCTAATTTCATGTCTGTGGCTGTGACAAATACTCTGACATAGACAAATGATTTAGAGGAGAAAAGAGTTTATTTAGCCTACAATTCCAGGTTGCAGTCCATTATTGCAGGGAAATTAAAGCAGGAACTTAAAACATCACGTCCACAGCCAAGAGCAGAGCAGAGAAAGAGATAGAGCGAGCGAGGGAGCAAGAGAGGTGGGGGAGGGGAGCACACAGATCCTTCCTTGCTTGCTCTCACTTAGATTCTAGATTTCTCCTGTCTTACATAACAACATCCTGTCCCTCCCTACCACACTCCCCACCCCCTGCCGCCCCATCCTGCATACACACACCTAGGGAATGATGTTGCCCAAAATGAACAATGGGCCAGGTCTTTCTACAACAATTAGCAATCAAGACAATCCCTACAGGCAAACCTGATCTAGACAGTTTCCTGATTAAGGCTCTCCTTTTAGGTGATTCTACAAAGAGGCAACCTGACAAAGCCTTTTGCTTGCTTTGTTCTGAAATTTCTTTATCTTTATACAGTAATATCAAGAACAATACTCTTCATTGGTGGATTGTCTTATAAGACAGGCAGCGGGCAAAGTCTTGCAGGTTCTTCACTGTGTAGCTTCAAGGGATGTCTACTATACTGATGACGATCATGTGAATGGTTTCGACTATTATAAACCATATGATAGTATAATGGTTTGTACTATAAACTTTATGCCCTCTTCATTGAACAGAACCAGGAGCAGTTAAATGTAATGACTCTGCAGTCAATGTAAGCAGCAGTCTTTGAGGTTCAGCATTATGTGATCGCCTTGGCAACTGTGCACTCCCCTCACTCCAAGGTTTGTTAGTTCCAGAAAGTAAGGGGTTTATAAAAGCTGCTGGTCATGTTGCACCTGATAGCCTCCTGGCTCACCTGAGTTCACCTATAGCAGAGGCAAACAGTCACGGCGAATTGACAGTGTTCCTCCTCAGAAGTTGATGCCACTCATCTTCTTGCCCCACCATGGACACAATCAAGTGTGTGGTTGTGGAGGGACCTCACTATCATAGGGAGATTTTATGTAAGTTCCAAACAGCACTCAGGGCTAGCCATGAGTATAGAGACCGAGTTACTTGAAATACTAGCCTGCTTGGTTATGTATGACCTATCACCCCCACACACACACTTCTTGTCTCATGTTTTTGTACTTGCTTAGCCATGCTTTAAGGTATTTCCTTCCCCCAAACTACCTGTATCTCAGTCCTTGTCTGAGGTTCTAGCATAGATGAAACACAAGTAGAACAGACTTCCTTACAAATAAATGGCCTCAGTTAGGTCTAACTGAATATTTATTAAATGAATGAACAAATGATTCTTGCACAGGGTCAAAGAAGTTGTCTCCACATAGGATCACATGATAGAAAGCTCAACTGTCTTCCACCCAAGCTAGACAGTATCCTCCACTCCAAGTGTTACTTAACCCTGTTCCATATGCCCCTGACATGAATCATATAATCTCGAGTGGATATAGGTATTAGACCCTTGCATTTATGCTGTCAAATGTCTCCATCCACCCATGAAATTCTCTCCAGTCTCTTAACAACATGTATAAGTACCCCCACTGGAGTCCCAACCGAAGCCTTGCAGCAATCTAATTTGGGAACAATAGCTAGACTTGTGAGTACATCTTGCTTCCTAACTAGAAGAACTTATAAGACTCTGGGGATGAGAAATTTCAAAACCACTTCTTTGTTTCTTAAAATTATGTCTTTATCTGTGAGCCTCCACAGTGGTTTTTCCTTTCTCATTCGAGGGTAATGCGTGCTCAACGAGTGTGAAATTAACACAGTGCATGCTCGGTCTCAACAGATAAACACGAAAACCTTTTCACTCCACATCACTAGCTTCATTCAATTAGGAAAAGTTAAAACACACTGGCGAGGTACAACCTAACCTTTTAATTTCTGGGAAAACACAATAGAGCAGACAACTAATAAAGAAGAAAGCCTGGAGCTCTTCCCTCCCCCCAAAGACAGTGTTCTTAGCCAAACAAGGAAGCAGCAACATCTGGTTTTTGAAATTCACATCTCTGCACCAAAGCCCCTCCATCTTGCAGTCAGTCCCCTTCGCCCTTGCCCCAGTTCTATAGCCTCCCTCTTCAGGATCAGCAATTGTCTGAAATAGGAGCTAACAGACAAGTGGTTTAACACACCCATGACAAACATGCATTAAGTACCCTAAACTGTGTCATGCTGTGCACATAGCAGACACTATGCTTACCCATCACTCAAACAGCGTCATGCTTCTTAACAAATGCTACCAGCTACCAATAGCAACTAGTCAGAATAAGTAAAAGAAAGTCATTCCTTACACAGTATTTACTGAACTCCTGCTGTGTTCTGGTATGGCCGTACGTGGTCATGAATAGATCACATAAATAGGGTCCCTAGATAGTACTGAACAGGAAAGGGAGTGCCTTGTTTTCTCTGAGATCTAAATATTTTAAGTGTTTTTGTTTGTTTGTTTTTAATTATATGCATGTGTGTGTTTATTTACCTGTCTGTGTCTATGTCTGTGTGTTGGTGCATCTGTGTGTTTGTGTGTCAGAGCATAGCATGTGTGTACAATTGCCCACAGAGGCCAGAAGGTCAGATTCCAGGAGCTCAGCATGTGTGTTATAAAATAAACTTAGGCCCTTAGCCACCGAGCCACCACACCAGCACCTACTTACTTACATTTGGGGTGGCCGTGCTAATTAAGATGGGATCTCACACACCCAGGCTGGTATCAAACTTGCTACATTGTTAAATAAATAAATAAGTAGATAGATAGATAGATAGATAGATAGATAGATAGATAGATAGATAGATAGATAGATAGATAGATAAAAAACCTTAAATTTCTGCTTTCCCTGTACCTGACTTGCAAGGACTGGTAATAAACAGTATGCCACAATGCCTGGATTTCTAAGTTCGTTTTAAAACCAGAAACCTTACTGCCAGGTGTGGTGGTGCAAACCTTTAATCCCAGCACTTGGGAGGCAGAGGCAGGCAGATCTCTGTGAGTTTGAGGCCAGGCTGATCTACAAATCCAGTCCAGGACAGCCAGAACCCTATTACACAGAGAAACCCGGGTCTCAAGAAACAAAAACAAAAACAGAAACAAAAACCTTTGGCCTGGAGATGTAGCATTATAATTTTAAATTGGCCTCCATCTTGTTTTGTAGCTGAGGCTAGCCTTGAGATTCTGATCCTCTGACCTCCACCTCTCAAATGCTGGGACTACAGACGTGCACAGCACCGTGCCCTGCGCTGTTGTTGTAAAATTATAATAAGATGGTTTTCTTTTCCCTTCACTAGGTCCGGCACTGCAGTGCCCCGAGATGTCTGGTAGATATCTTACCAGAAGCACACATCCCAACTCCGTGGCGGCCCAGTGTCCCTAGCCACCACACACTCTCTTCCACTTAAATCTGCACATGAAAGGAAACACAACAAAATAACCTCCGATCCAACTGATAAGATGTAATTGCCCACCTACACATACAAAGCCCTGTACACATCCATCCCTTAAGAACATTCATAACAACCTGTAAAGGTGCAGAGAGGAATCTTAACATCAGCCTCCATGTTCTCTCTCAGAGGCTTCTGTGCCAGTCTCCTCCTGTCTCTCCATTCCAGTCTCCTCCTCTCCCCTCAAACTTTTCTCCTGCCATCCTTCCTTCTCATCCAATGACAGGCCTCATTCTACCCTGTACCCGTCCTCACCTGTAGACATCCTACACTGCTCTGTGTCTTTTCTCTTATAAATATAGATTTCTCAGGGAGACGCTGCTGGAAGCCAGGGCCTTAAACTAAAATGGAAATTTGTTTCTAGACGAGATGGTAGAATGTAGTCCTGTTGACGTATAGGGTCATATGAGGTGAAATTATGACAATGCAGACATGACGGGAGTCCTTGCTGTTGAAGTGTCTTGGGTCATACAAATGGAGTAAGTCTGAGACATTTGAATGCCTTGCTCAGGTAAAGTTAGCCAATGAAATCTTTTCTTCCCTGCAATACAAGCTTTCCTGATTTGATGACTTTACTCTGGGAGTTTGGTTCTGTGTTCACTCTCTTGTCACCTGTGGAATACAATACCGTATAATAGGCCCGTCTTCCTTCAGTTTTGATCATCTACGAGTGCAGAAATCAAACCTTGTCCTCTCCAGTGTTTATGGCAGCAGTTTTCAACCTGGAGGCCATGATCCTTTTGAGGGTCACATATCAGATATTCTGCATATCAGATATTTATATTACAATTAATAATAGTAACAGAATTATAGTAGCAATGAATTATAAAGTAGTAATGAAATGACTTTATGGTTGGGGGTCAACCCAACATGAGGAACTGTATTAAAGGGTTGCAGCATTAGGAAGGCTGCTCATTTATTAAGTCCATGATGTGCTTCAGGCCGAGTTAGACAGCATGGCAAGGTCAGCACTGTGCCATGTGGAGCTAGTGTAATGGAGGATTAAAATCATTAGCTCACGTGGCAAGTTAACAGAGTCTGATGGATCCAGAAAATGGTTAGGTTTATTTTATTTCCTGGTTTTAGTAATATCATGGCCATTTTTCTTATTACTAATTTCTTGACTTTGCCTTTTGTCTGGGTGTTTTTCTCTGGTAAGGAGTAAAGTGGAATTCAATGAAGAGAGTAAATATGACTGGGCTGGGGATGTAGCTCAGGGGTAGACGTGCATTTGCAAGGCTCTGAGTCAGTGCCCAGGCATGTATGTATGTATGTATTATGTATGTATTATGTATGTAGGTATGTATGTACAGATGTGTATGTCTACAGTACCTCAAACATTTTCAAGAAAATATGGTCCTAGCAAAGAGCCATCAGCCAGTTGCATTTTGTCCACCCTGACTATTGGCCACGTTAATGAACCGCAGGATGATTGTTTATGAAGTAGAAATGTCAAAGTCTTTTATCTTCACTGGCGACCACACTAGACTAACCTTTGAGGCAGTACACACAGACAATATTCTGTACTCTTTGTCATTTGCTATAATCCAGTTCATTGGCATTTTCTTATCAGACATCTTTTGGTGAAGACTTCTCAGTATGGGCTTTCCAAAGACCCTCTCACTTTAATTTTATAAACAGCATAACTCTGTGGCTAGTAAGTTTAAATTTTCAATTTATAAAGTAGTCTTTATAAAAATAGCTCCTGGGGTTGGGGATTTAGCTCAGTGGTAGAGCGCTTGCCTAGCAAGCACAAGGTCCTGGGTTCGGTCCTTAGCTCCAAAAAAAAAAAAAGAAAAGAAAAGAAAAGAAATAAAAATAGGTCCTGAAGGGCTAGAGACATGGCTCAGTAGCTAAGAGTTCTTGCTTTTTTTTCCCAGAGGACTGAGTGCAAATCCCAGCATTTACATCAGTTGAGTAACTTCTATAACTTCAGTTTTAGGGGATCTGATGACCTCTTCTGGCCTCCATGGACACATGTGGTGCACACATACACTATACAAAATATACATACATACATACATACATACATACATACATACATACAGACAGACAGACAGACAGACATGCTTAAAAACAATAATTTCTGAGTATAAACACTTGTTTGCTTTCCTCTGTTGGAGGTGATAGGCACACACTGACTGTTGATATACTTTCTCTTGTTGGACATACCCGATGTGTGTTTTACCACTCTCTACAGACATGGATATGGAGAGAGCCAGCGTTTATACTCTTTCCAATGGAAAAGACACAAAAATGGTCCAGTGCTACAGCTGTAGTAATATGGGATGTATTAGAGGCAGCATCTGGGCTGCAGAACCCCTACCAAGATGGGCACAGCCACCCATTCTCAATAACCGAGTTAAACAGACACATAACAGTGAAAGGCAGAGAATGGGATTTTATTCACTGTGTCACACTGGGACAAGGAACAAATAAGGAGTTTCAGTACCTTTTACCTCCGGGCACGTTCTAAATCCACTTGGCCCTGCCACCTATACCACTGTTAGGATCCTGGCATGAAGCTCAGTTTTAAATATAAGGTGAGATGTATACATAACTAAGCAATCCTGGTCAAGGCGATTTGATCTGTTTATTGACTGGTCATTGTGTTAGCTCTGGTCTAGCCTGCAAGGTGGTCTGACATGTCAGAACTGTGTGAAACCTCTTCCTTTGCTGACCGTAACCAACATGAGATTCCTGAGGAAATTTCAATTTGTGAGAGCCTATTATTTCCATACTATGACAGCCAAAGGGACACAAATGACTCTTAGAGTGTCTTCCCTCCTGCCGGGATGGTTGCAACAGCTCAAGTCCACAGCAGTAAGCCATAGCTGTGAACCATGACTAAATCTTTGTAATCTGTGTGCTCTGCTACTTGCCATTCTCCACTGTCTGGATTGTGCTGCCAGTTAGTCTGTTCTACCCAGTACCTGCTTAATAAAAGATAGTAAAGACCAGTGACAGTATGTGGGTCCCAGAACATCTGTGTCCATCTGTCAAGCCAGGAGGATTCTCTACAGTACTTGAATTGGTTTGGACTCACGTGAAAGTTTTGGTTTCATCTGTCTAATGTATAAGCCATCTTAACTCTGTTACCATAGTAACAAATAAGAAAGGTTTCTTTAACCACTGCATTAGATCATGCTAATATGAATCAAAGCATATTTGAAAATAAGTTTATCAAATATAAGCAAGTTGATAAATATGTATAGTTCTCAAAATCTATTCTCATCTCAAGCCACAAGGAAAGAAAGCGTGATGAAACTGAAATGTGTACATGTAAAGACATCATGCTTAAACTCAATTTGGTAGTCATAGTCCAGGTCACATAAGAGTGCAGCTGAAGATCAAGGCACGAGTTAGTGTGAGGCTTTCTGTCAGTGTGATCTTCAGAGTCATGAGGGCTGCTGTGAAGACTTTGGTATCAGGGTTCAGGTGGAGAGGGTCAGGTTAAAAGTCAGCATTAGAGGGCAAATGAAGATCAGAGTCAGAGTCAAGGTCAGTGTTAGTATGATGACCAGTGATAGTGTTAAGTTGGAAGTCAAGATCACTATCGTAGTGGATATCATAATGTGACTAATGTCAGGCAAGAGTCAAGGCTCGGATGACTCTAAATGCCAGTCCCAGGATCAGGAGGGAGAAGCAGGATAAATGTCCATTTCAGTGTCAGTGTGAGGCAAGAGTTAATATAGGACTCAGTTCACAGCTGGAGAAATGATAAGAATTACAGTAAAGGGAGGGTAAGAGTCATCATGGGGATGAGTTTTTTCAAAGCCATGATCACAATTTATAAAACAAAGAGTTTGTTTAGTCTTATGGTTCAGGTTGATCATGGCAAGGATGCACGGCAGCAAGTGGCAGGCAGGAACAAAAAGTTGAGAATTCACAACCTCAACCAAATACAATGTAAAAAAGAGAAACTGGAAGTGACACAGAGCCTTTAAACTCTCAAAGCCACCTCCAGTGACATACTTTCTCCAATAAGACCACAGCTCCCAAACCACCCCAAATCGCACCACCAACTAGGGGCCAAGTGTTCAAACATCTGAGCCTATGGGGGGACATCCTCATTCAAGCCACAACAAGGGTCACAGGAAGGATGAGTGTGTCAGTATAAAGACCAGGGTATGGTTAAGGCTCAGAGCCATGTCAAAGTGAAAGTTCAGAGTTGCGGTTAATGGTGAAAATCATGTCCATGAGTGGGTCAAGATAGTAATATTCAAGTTCTGTGCAAGAATCAAGGTAAGGATCACAGTAAGGGATAGGCTCATAAAGGTCAAGGCTAGAATAAAGAGAGGGTCAAGGTGAGGGTTAGTGTCAGGGCATATGACAGGAAATGTGGGGGGAATTATTAGGAATTATTACTGAGTTTGAGAGTTGAGTTCAGTGAAAGTCAGTATGAGGGTCAAAGTAAGGACCATCCAGGTAACAGCCATGGACAGACTTAGGATCAAAGAGAAGACAGAGTAAGGTTCAGCTTTTACTTGAGAGAAAGTATCAGCTTGATAGTCAGGTAAGTTTCAGATAGAAGGCACCATGCTGGGGATCAGAGTGACTCTCTGCTCAGGTAATGCTGGGAGTCAAGTTCAAGGGTTAGAGTAAAGATTGATCTGAATCAAGGTCAGCTTCGCAGCCACTGCCAAAGCCGAGAGGTTTTCAGAACATAGGGATAGCCAAGGTCAGGTTCTAGGCACGCTCAGTGTCAGATTGATCACGACACTGAATCTGACCTTTCACCTGAACTCTCACCTTGACTTTGACTCTTATCATTGAACCTTAGATGTAGATCCACCCTCACTATGAAATGCTCTGGACCTGAGTTCTCCTGTGCCTCCTTTTAGTGCTATCCTGGCCATGACTCAGTTCAATCTTCAGCCAATGCTGACCTGTGCCAGGTGTGGACTCTGATTCTCACCTTGACATTCATGCTGGCCCTGACCCTGAATCTGACCTTCATTGTCGCTCCTTCCGCCACTAATAATTACCCTACGTGTCACTTCCAACTAGACCCTCTCTTCTTAATAATGAGCCTCAGACAGGCTGTCTCCTTTACCCTGTCCTCGAGCAGACAATTATTTCCATTGACACCGTTTGTCAATCCAGCTCTGACTCTCAAGCTAACCATGCCTAAATGGAATCCCAACATTTATTCTGACACAGTGCTCTACTCTGGCTGTGACCGTGATGCTCTGCTTTTGTGCCTTAGTCTGAATTTAATTCTCATTCCTACCCTGATTCAGTTCATTAAGTAGACCTGAAATGTCTTCTGATTTAACATTCAGTCTGACATAGGGGATGATGCTCAATCTTTATCCTGGTCATTTAGGCATGTTATTGGTCACCTACCTTATTTTATTCCTAGCCCTGTCTCTCATCTACTTCCAATTGGTCCTGTGACCATCACTATGATACTGGCATTGATGAAGAATCTGACTGTTACAGTTTTATTTCTGTGACAGTGATCAAGTATCCTGACAAAAGGCATCTTAGGGGAGGAAAGGGTTTATTTGGCTTACAAATCCCAGTTGCAACCCCCATCATGTGGTGGAAGTCAAGGCAGGAACTCAAGAAGCTGGTCACAGCCACAGTCAAGAGCAAATAGAATAAGTGCATTCTTGTTTGCTGCTCAACTATCCCTCTCCACTCTTAACCAGCTCAGAGTGCCAAGCGACTGGCTTGATCCACAGTGTGCTAGGTCTCACTAGATCAGTTAACAATCAGGAACACGCTCTATAGACATACCTATGGACCAGACTAATCTAAAAAGTCCCTCAACTGAGACTTCATATAAGCCTGACTCTGATCCTGATATTCATCTCAACACTGACCCTTACCCCTTTTCCTAGACCAACACTGGCCTTGAAGTTCACCTGCCTTTGATAGTCACTTGACAGTCTAATCATGACCTCGATCTTTTCTGATCTTGACATTGATGTGACCCTTGACCTAGACCATGATCCTTATTATGACTGTGAACCGAGGTGACTAATACTCTTAAATATGAATGTGGGGTTTCTTCTTCTTTCATTTATTTTTCCTTGAGATGGGTTCTCTCTACAATGCCCAGTCTAGTCTTGAACTCTTATGCCCAATTTTCTGCCTCCTGAGTAGCTGGTATTCGAGGTGTATACCACTGAATTTGGTTTTAAAACTGATTTTCAACTTTACAGCAACTAAACCCACTCTCATGGTCATCCTGACCATTCCCTATTTTTCACTCTGACAGTGAAATTTAAATTCACCCAAGTCTGATTCTAATTTTCATGTATCTAATATTTACAATGACCCTGGCTGTTATTAGGTCCTGTACTTGACACTCAGCCTGATTGACCCTGACTGCGATCATCACCATAGATCTCAGCATGATGCCAACATTTTTCTTATACTATGTCCCTCTTAACTAGACCTTTCTTTTGCTCTGAAACTGATTATAACTCTCACTCACAAAAATCATACATTGACTCTTCATATTTAAACCAAACTTCACCTCTGAACTTCACCCAGAGTCTTCTATCAATGGTGACCCCACATTCTCTGTTCTTTATCATAACATTTGATCACTACCTAAAATGGAGGCCAAGCATCATCCATATCTTATTTGTTCTTCTCTGAGAGTGGCCTTCACAATGACTCTCAGATTAAATCAAGTCCTTAGTCTCAGTTGACTTCGTATCCTAACACTGACACAATGACACTATGAGACCATAGTCTCATTTCGTAACTCTGATTCTGACCCTAACCTCGATGCTGCTCATCACTTGCCTCCGACCTTGCTTATCCCTTCCCTGCCTGGGATTCTGATCCTGACTCATACTTTGACTTTAGTTAGTCCTGTCCCTGATTCTGACCCTTATTGTTATCCTAGGGTCACTGCTATTGGACAGTGACTTCAACACTGACCTGAATCTTGGCTCTAAGTCTGACTGAACCCTACCTACACTTAGCTTGAATCCAATATTTCCTTTCCACGTGAAATTGACCCTGACCTTGAACAGAGCCCAATGCTGATGTGAAACTATTATATCAGCATGATCCAGTACTTTATGTTGAGCATTGCCATCAGGACATTAATCTGAACATGTCTTATAGACATGGTCTAGCTTCATCTAGCCTTCTTAGAACACTCTGTGGGACTGTGGAGATTTATAAATCGCTCTAGTCAGACTGACAGCTTGAACTGAGTGCTTGTAAATACGTTGTTCTGATTTGTGTCAACATGGTCTACTCAAAAGCAAAATGGGCAGCTGAGAAAAATGGATGATTCTCATTGAGTTGCCTCCAATAAGCCTTGGCTCGACCCCACTAATTCTAGTAGTCAATAAGGACAGTCTTCAGGGATTGACATCTAAATCTAAGTTTGACTCCCTCTTTACTCTTGTCTCCTTGCCTTCGTACAATTTCAACTTTATTCGTTTTGACTGTCAATAAGAAATTCCTGTCAAGAACAATGTACAAATGTAAACACATTTTGGTTTCACGCAGACTTTAGATTACCTTTGTTTTCCTCTCTTCCCATTGGGAAGAAACGACTAGTGACATGAATACAAGTTTCTACTTTTTGGGGTTCTTCTCAGGTAAATCTTACATACATAAGTTTGGGCAAGTGGATAAAATATTGGGGAAAAAATTCATTCCAAGGCAAATCAGACATCTGATTCTCTGGAGATGAATTTAATGACAGTTGTAAAGCAAAGCAGTTACAATAGCAACAGCAGCAGCAGCAACAACAACAACAGCAACAACGACTGCTTCTCAGGAAAGTGAGCACAGGAAACTGTAAGCACAGGAAAGCACATCCATTTAAAAAGTCTTTTTCTGGGAATATACTCTTAATATACTTTGCTCAGCCGTGTACCAGCCCTGCCAGTCCCAAGTCAAACAATCCTCTGACTGGGGAGTGAGGCTGATTGCAGGAATAACAGAGAAGACTCAGAGACAGAGGTTAGAAATGGGAGAGCCGTCCTGTCAATAGTGCGGCAACCCGGAGTTTAATTCGCTTATGCTTTATATACTGTACAGTATCGTGAGAAACAAAGCCACAAGCTAACAGAGACAATTTGCCAAAATGTACACAAGACATCCCTTCCCATCCCTAAAGCCTTTGTTCTTTCCACCAAGGTCAACAAACTCTTCATCCACGAGCCTTGCGCCCCAGGGGCATCTCCTCAAAGTTCTATGCCTCAGCAGGTCAGGAAATCTGCCAACAGGCCCCGACCTGCATTAACTGCCTGGCAGGCAGACTTTCTCTCGCTCCTTTTTTTTCTCTCTGCTTCAGAGAAGTGGCAAAATGGCTCCCAACACAGCGGTTAAGAGTTGATCTTCCAGAGGACCCAGCCTTGATTCCCAGCACCCAAAGGGTGGCTGACAACTACCTGCAACTCCAGTCTCAGAGGACCCAGCACCCTCTTCTGGCCTCTTCAGGTACTGCACATGTGCAGTGCAGAGACATCCATGAAGGTAAAACACCTGTACACATAAAATAAAGATAAAACTTTAGGGGGCAGGGCAAAAAAATAAAATAAAATAAAACATTAAATCTAAAAAAAAGGTATATTCTTGGTAAACATATATAGATAACACTATTCATAAGCCATAACTTTAACTGACTCTCGTTTCTTAAAATATCAGTGGATTCACAAAATATGCAAATATATTTTGACGACAATACATATAAATTTGTGTTCGCCACCTCAAAGTGTTAATTGATAGGAACTAATGCTTCGTGAAAAATAACTGACCTGTTTTTGAGCTCTCTGTCCTCTAGGTGTCGCTTATGTCTACAGAAAAAGAAAACAGCACTCGCTCCTATTCGAGACAGTAGTTAAAGCAGAGTTTATTATACCGGGTATAACAGAATTTCTATTGATTTTTCTATTAATTTTTAAAGTTATTGCAGCTCGTCTATAAGATAAGCTTAATTTATAGCTAAGTTTAAAAACTTTAGGTTATCATTTAATCATCTGTTGCATATACACAAGATACCCAATTATATATTTGCACCCCCCAACATCTGATCTAGGCACAAACCCTCACGCCCTAAGACCTACCCTAAGTCTCTAACAGAAGACAAACTTTATAATGAATAGATTCTGACATGTTCGTATTGAAACAGTTTGCAGTTCCCACTGCCGTGAGTTCTCCTTCCATTCAACTTGCAATCCATGCAACACCATTCAACTAGCAATCCTTGCATTGACATTCAACTAGCAATCCTTGCAACACCGTCTCCAGGTGTGCTCCCGGGTATCTGACTCCAGGCCTGGGAAAAGTCATTCAGTCAAGTGTATAGGAGCTGTGGGACTAACCTGGCCAAACTGTCACTGCCCTCCCCTCTTTTAAAATAATAGGAGACACATTCTTATTTTGTAAGTTATTTTTGTTTTAAATTACGTGTGTGTGTGTGTTTGTCCAAGTGTGGATGTGTGTATATGTGTTTGGAGCTGAGCTTCCTGGGAGTTGTGAGTGGTTTCTGAGGAAAAAAACTCAATACTCCCTCTTAGCCTTAATCACTGAGCTATCTGCCCAGCCCCAGGGAGACACATTCCTACAGCAGGTAAGCTGAATGCTTTAAAGGTTCTCTGGACAATTGCCTCGGAGAAAAGACCGATTACTCAGTGAAAGATACTTATCAAAAAATTTTTTTTGTTTTGTTTTGGTTTGGTTTGGTTTGCTTTTGTCTTTTGAGACAAGCTTACTATCTGGTGTCCTGGAACTAACTCACTCTGTAGACCAGGCTGGCCTTAGACTCACAGAGATCTGCCTGCCTCTGTTTCCCCAGTGCTGGGATCAAAGGTATGCACCACTCTTCCCAGCTTCAAAGACTACTGATGTGGACATCAGTGGTCCCAGATCTCAGTGGCAGAAGTACAATTCTCTGAACAGGGACTAGGGCGAGAACTTTGTAGTTCGTCTCCTGTTTTGAGACAGGGTCTCACCCAGTCAGGCAGGCATAGAACCTGCTGTGCGGCAGATGATCTTGAATGTCACACGCTGGGATTACAGGTGTGCAACTCCACGCCTGCCTCGTCCTCAATGCTTATATTTTTCTGTGTACATGACTAAATTCCTACAAATATTCCATATTAGTACATCTTTGCCACTATATGGTTTAAGGAACAAATGGTTTGTTCTAACAGATGACTGTTTCTGTGCTGTTGAGCTTCTCTTTTTGTCAGCAAATCACTGTTCTTTCTTCACGCGAAATCCTCGGCTCTTCTTTTAGGTATTTCCCAATTTTATATTTTCCGTATTTTAACACCGCACAGCGAAGCTTAACTAAGTACCAGCAGGTGGAGACACTGAGAACACGCGCACATCCCAAGGGTCTGGCCGGGCACCAAAGCACTTATTTAAAGGAACAGGGGGTGGGAGGGAATCCGGCTTTTTGCGGAGGCTGGGATACTTCCTTCTCCTTTGGGGGGAAGGAGAGGAATGCAACAGATCTCCAGATAATCCCCCGATTCCCCGCAAGCCGCCGCAGCAGGCATTCCCGAGGCTGCCAGAAGCTCTATACAGAACGTAGAGAGCAAGTTTGGCGGGAAGTACGTGGAATAGACTCTGCAGGCTCAAGGGTCCAGCTGGGCTCTTTTCTGCCAAGCACACGCATCAAGGTCGAGGGATTGTAGTGTGTTTCCTAGCAACAGCAGGACTGTACTCTCATACTGTGGAGGAGGTGCAAGCACACAGTCGCTTTAAGAATGGTACCCCTGCACACGGGCCAGAATGTTTTGAGGAGCAATGGGAGTCTCTCTCTCTCTCTCTCTCTCTCTCTCTCTCTCTCTCTCTCTCTCTCTCTCTCTCTCCCCCCACACACACACACACACACACTCATAAATGTAATTGCAAATGTTTTAGGGTGCATTAAACTTGCAAACCATTACTAGGTCGCTGGCTGAAAGGTGTGGTTAAAAGGGGCAGGAAGATGTATTACAGTATTGTCTAGTCCCAAGGCAGTGAAGAGGCAGGAAAGAGAAACCCTAGGTAGATCCCAGGGGCTTCAGCTACCTGCTCCTTTAGGAAAGGAAGTCTCCCACTTCCAGCTTGAGAGTCCCAGAAACAGACAGGGAAACCGAAGATACTGCTTGGAGACCTGGGAATCAAGAGCCTCTTCAAGCTTCCTTACTCTTCTGTTTCATAGTGAGGGCTGCAGATGATGGCGACCCTAAGTTTCTGTGTCAAAATATTCAGCAGTGGTACTACTAAAGTGAAGATCTGCATCATTAGAGGGACAAACGAGAGCTTCCCTGGTTTCCACAAAGCCAAGCCATCCCCTCCACTCTACAGCCATAGAGGCTTAACTCTCCAGGGAAGAGAAACTTCATTGGCCCCCTGGGAACAGCTACCTAATAGACACAAAAGACACAATGAAGCCCATTGGCTGGGAAGCCTAAGGGCTCTTCATTCTCATTGGTGGCCCACTGTGGAGCTTTGTCAAGACTCTGCCTGGCAAGTAGAACATGCTTTGGGCCACACTCCTGGCATGTAGATTGAAAATTAGGCTGCCAGTGTTCATCTGATGTTTATCTCTGCCTGATGTTGACAACTTGAAGAATTTTTGTTCAACTCCCGCTTTCAAGTGTTTTGGCATCGTTGCTCAGGCAACCCAGAGATCTAAGCATCATCCCAAACTGAATTAGGGACAATTTACTGACCATTAACAGTGGATTGATTCTGCAAGCCTCATGGATATGGTCAAAGGAGTATCTATCTAGATTAAGTTGGTTGTCTCAGCACAGTGGTAAACATTTTCATTCTTCATGCAATGTGCATGTTTTATTTTGTTGTCTTTTTCAAGATTGGACACACCCTTGTGTTGAAATGAGCCCAGCTTGGTCTACTATAGTGTAATGATTACTATTGATTGTCAATGTGAGAGGATCGAGCATTACTGAAGGGAGCATCCTCTGAGCACGTCTTTGAGGGATTATCCAGACCAGGTTAGTTGATTTAGGATGACTTGCCCTAAACGCAGTGGCAGTAGTTCATCGGCTGGGATCCCAGACTGAGTAAAAGTCAGGTGAGCATCGGCACTTTTCTCCATCTGCTTTCAGACTCTGGGAGCAATGTGACCAATTGCCTCATGCACCTACCACCTTGACTTCCTGTCATTCTGTACTAACTTCAAACCAGGAAACCAAATAAACCCTCACTTAAGTTTCTTTTAGCAGAGCAATGTTATGAAAGAGCTGATACCTATTCACCACACACACACACACACACACACACACACACACACACACAATTCCTCTCCATGGTGTCCTGTGAGCTGTCAATTTCCATGCAGACGATGCCATTAGTCTTCACGACTGATTTAATTTTTGGAAGTTGTCCGAATTTCGAGGGTGAGTTAACTGGGATGGGATTTTAAATTTTGAGCAAGAACATTTGGGTCAAGGATGTCAATGGAACTCTCTAACGGGATGGCTGAAGAGTGTGCAGGAGGCTTCAGCATCAGAATAATTCAGTGACAAAAGGGAATGCCCAATGACCGTTTGGCTACCAGACAAAATGCTGAGTCGTTGTACACAAAAGGTCTCAATTCTGCCAAGTAAGATGGCGGTGCACACCTTTAATCCTCACCCTGGGGAGGCAGAAGCAGGTGGACCTCTGTGAGTTCGAGGCCACCTAGATCTACACAGCAAGTTCTAGGCCAGCCACTTAGGGAGATCCTATCTTAAAAAAGAAAAAGAAAAGTCCTATTCTTTTTTTTTTTTTCCTTTTTCTTTTTTTCGGAGCTGGGGACCGAACCCAGGGCCTTGCGCTTGCTAGGCAAGTGCTCTACCACTGAGCTAAATCCCCAGCCCCGAAAAGTCCTATTCTAATTTTACACTTTTGGCACAGAACTTACACAAAAAAATATATATATAGTAAAGGATATATTCTCTTTGCATGCATTAAGGCATATAGAAATATACAAACATAAGTAATAATATAAAGTATAATGTTAACATATAGTTGTTAGTATATTTAATAAAACACTATATGTCATGCTGCATTTGTTGTATTAATGAACTACACGGCTTTAAAAATACTTAAAGAGAAGGTCAAACATTGTATCAGAAATCCTGTACTGAGAACAAAAAATATGTCAAGTACTATCTTTAATTAAAGTAATTCTTTTCCTAGAGGACAGGAAGTTTCAAACTGCCCAGATATATTTCTATGAGAATTCATCTTATTAATTAAAAGCTCCAAAAAGGTCAGTCCAAATGCATATGCATTACGAGCCAAAGAGATTTACATATTTTGTCAATTCGCTGGCATTTTAAGAATAAAGGGTGGATTAAGGCTGTGTCCAGGTGCTTCTTTTCTGAGAAATGTGCCTTTGATGTGCGCCTTGTTTAGGTGTGCGTTGTTCGTCTCTGAGCAAGACTTTAAAACTCAGGTCTGACCTGAGCTCGGTGAGGCTCTACAGTTTCTTCTCATTGCTGTTTCCTAGCTCCACTCATCTGTGCTGTATTAGTTCAGCCTGGTTCTTGTTTGAGAACAGCATCAACTGACTGGCTTCAACAACTGGCGTTAGTCACTCATTGTTCTGGAGACTAGCATCCTTGTTTCCTGATGACTCGAATGGTTTCCTGACCCTTCTGACATGCCTTCTCCACCTCTGTGACCTCTGGAGCTATAAACCAAAATACTCTTTCTTCCACAAGATGCTCTTGGTGATAGTTTTCCAACACAATAATAAAAAAGTAGTTAATACAGTTAATTTGAGGGTCAGGTTCAGAGTCAATGTATGGAAGTATAAAAGCAGAGGTCATGCATGGATCAGTGGATGGATGAAGTTCATGTCCAGAGTTAAGTTTAGGATCAGGGTCAAGGTGACAGTGATAGCCTGGATATGGCAAATGTTAAGGAAGAAGGAAAGGGTGAAGATATGAATGAGAATAAGAAATCAAACAGGGATCAAAGGCTTTGTAAGATGCAAACTAATGAAGGGCCAGACTAGCCTACGGTCATGATGTTGCGCGTGATCAGAGTGACTGTCAAGGATGAAGTGACGATTGATGTGTGAGATGGTCAGAGAGAGCATAACATGGGTAACACGGGGTCAGGGTCAAGATGCAGGGAACAGTGAGCTCCAGAGTCACAGACACGGGGAATGAAATGGTGAAGCTTGACAAGGGTCACAGTGAGTGTGCGAGTCAAGACGGGGTCAGTTTGTTGATTATCAGCACTGTCCGTTTGGGGAAGATGGTAAGAGTTAAAATAAAAGTTAAAATTCATGATCAAATCTAGGGTTTCGGTCCACGTAAGAGTGATGGCAAGATCATGTTCAGGGACATCATGGTGGTCGTCTTTATGTCAGGCTGGAGTCATTTGGGAAGAAGATCCAGGAAAGAGTGGTCAGAGTGTGGGTGAGAGCCAGGGGTAAGTGTGAGAGTGAGGTTTGCCAGCATCTTGGGGTAATCTGTTATCTGGAATAATTACAGATGCTATGTCTTATGGGAGTATGATCTACATTTCCAGGAAGCTAACAGCTGCTTCACGATCTTCCATATCACTCCTCCAATCCACTTCTTTAGCTCTTGAAATGATCACCAAGGCACCACAGACTGTTATGAAGTCAGGAGGGCAGGGGAGATCTGGGTTTGTATTCCTTCAGCCTCCCCAGGGACATCCTTCAGGCCAATGCCCTTGGTGGGTGGCAGCTTTCATGGACACATTTCATTTTCTATCTTGGAACAAAGAGTGATGTGGCAGTTCTCTGGGTTCCCTCCCTGATATGATGTCACTGAGGGTGAAGGAAGAGCTGGGCCTGGCACATCTGGTTACAACATTAGATCTGAAGCTCCTCTCTCTTCCAGTTGCGTGATCAGTAAACCAGGAGAGCTGGATTTGATAGGCTTCTCACACTCTATGGGGATGAATTAAAACCTTTTAGGCCTTGCTTCTCTTATCCATAGGACAGTGTTTCTCAGTTATTAAAATTTCACAGACTTGGGGATCAGAGAACCCAAGTTCCTCCCACAGAACCCAACTTAAAGGGGGAAGAGATAGAGATCGAGTGAGTGAGTGAGTGAGAGTGAGTGAGTGAGTGAGTGAGTGAGTGAGTGAGTGAGTTGTGTAAACAGGCATCTTTGCAATCCCAGCACTGGGGAGGTGGAAACAGGAGGATCCCTGGAGCTTGTTGGCTGGCTGGCCTAGCCCACTTAGCAACTTCCAGGCCAGAGAGACCTTGTCTTAAACAAAAAAGGAAAGCCGCCTAAGAAAAGACACCCAACGTTGTCCTTTGCTGGCCCCCAAATACACGTAAAATCCATGTCTCTAATCACCTCACCTCTAATAATTTAGTCTCCTTCCTGTCTGTCCCTTTGGGAATCACTGCAACTCCCATATAGCATCAGAGATCATAGAGCATCTGCACGGCATTAGTTTTCCCCAGTTTGTAGGAAGAGCCTAAGAGAGTGGTTTTGACATTTTGCCAAATATCAAAAACGGCAATCTGAAATCTGTTCCTTTAAGCAGTACCCTCCCCATCCACAGAAGACCCCACAAAGCATTCTCAGGCTGTCACTTTCAGGCCTTCCTCACTTCCCCTTGGGAAAACGTGCTCTCAAATCATCTGAAGATATTGATTATCTGCACCATCGCGGACTCGTCTTTCTTTGTGTCCTGGCTGCCTGTGCTTGGTGTCAGTTCACAGATAAGAAAGTGAGAGTGCTGTTAAGGATCTATTTATGCTATGTCCTTGAAAGCTGAGGCCTGGCTTCCTTAAGAGAAAAGGCTGTCAGGTATGGAGATGAAACACAAAGTGAGTGGTCACCCCAGTGAGAACGTCAGTGCTGGATACAGAGTCACGGGATGCTGCTTTCCCAGGCAGGCTAATATGGAAGTCCGCAGAAAACAAAGGAAAAGAAACAGAGTTCTGGGAAGGAAAGAGAAGTTTTTGTGAAAACATGACAGAAACTCAGTATGTGTTGGGGGAGGGAGATGACAAAAAGAAAGGAGGGGAGGGGGGACCAGAGAGAATACCAATGTACCATAGACTTGGAGCCAGGGGATGTTTATATGAAGCTTGGCCCCATCTTTATTAGAAATTTGAGCTTGGCCTAGCTGCTTGATATCTCAGAATTTTGACACCCCCCCCCGCCTTGAGTGGGTATCATATATCCTTCTCCACTAATTTCATCAGATTGCTCTAAAAATCCAATTTAAGAATGGCCATGGAAACACTTGCCAAGCTGAAAATACTGTACACAAACAAGGCCCTCGGTGTCTGGGTGTCTGTCACAGCTAGCCATCTAGAGTTCTATCTGTGAGTCTGTACACATGCTCGACACAGAGGGAGCAGTCCGCCTCATGGCAAACCTGCTAGCAATCTGCCATTCCTCTTCTGCAGAAGAGGAGACATAAATAGAGTAATAATTTGCTGGCGGTCACTCAACTAGTTAGTGGACTTTGAACCAGGCCTGCCTAAATCCAGCAGCCAATTCTTTCCAGTGTTTCCTGAGTCTTTTTTTTTTTTCTTTCTTTTTTTTCGGAGCTGGGGACCGAACCCAGGGCCTTGCGCTTGCTAGGCAAGTGCTCTACCACTGAGCCAAATCCCCAACCCCGAGTTTCCTGAGTCTTAATGTATACTTAATGGTGTTCCAATATTTCTGTGTAGTAAGATCTGCCTTCCAGTGATAATCGGCACTGTGTTGGTGGGCCAGGTCTGCCAACACCAATGCCAAAGACCGGAGGCTGGGCATTTGAGAAGAAGGTGGCAGCAGGGTTGGTTTCTGAGGAGGGCTTACTTCCTGGCTCCTTCCGTCTCACATGCTTTCCCCCTCCCTGTACAAGCACATGCCTTGGGGCCTTTTTTTCCACTATCGGCATTAGTCTTGGATTACAGCTCTACCATTATGGCCACACTTGACTGTCATTGCTTTCCTTAAGGACCCCATCTCCAGAACTGGCCACACAAGGGCCTAGCTCTTTGCACAAATCTGAAGGAGAACAGGGGTTCAGCCCACAGCAGGCATGTAATAGACAAATGTCCAAAAGAGATTTATTTTAAGAATCTTTGTTCCTTTTTTCTCCCCAGAAAGGCATTTCTAAAATCTTATCAGGTTAGTAATAGCTTCTGCAGCAAAAAAAAAAAAAAAAAAAAAAAAAAATCCAACTCTTGAGTCCTCCCTACATGCCAGCTTTCCCATAATGCCAGGGACCGCTGACATAATGGAAAGGCACCAGGCTTGTGCAAAGCCTTTCAAGGTTCCTTCTCCCTCCCTCCCGCTCAAAGCACTCAGAAGTGAAGAGGGCCGTCTCCCTTCCCTTCTTGCCAGGCAGTCATTCCTATTTAGAGTTTTTGGTGCTGGCAGACCAAAAGTTTGAAAACCACTCGCGCCCTTTGCAGCTCTTCGACCCTTCACCTGGACCATTAAGAACTCTTTGTTATTCCTGGTTCCCCATGGGTGGAGTGGGGGGTTAGAGGCAACAAACAGGGGGAAATGGCTCACAGCATGCAAAACCTCAACTCTTGTTTGAGAAGGCTGTGAGGCTGGCGAATTATACACTGTTTTGTGTTCATGGCTGCCCCTTAGTAAGCCTCCCTCTCCGTCTGTTCTGAAACCCAAAGAAAGAGTTTTATGTTGACTTTCTCCTTGAACCCATCCACAGAGATGCTGATTAGTTTGAGGACAAAGAGGAAAAGGCCAGAAGCGTTTGTTGCCTGGATGCCAGGGGCCATTAAAGGGCTTCACCATTCATCTCTCTACTCCAGTCGCACGTGATAAATTACCGGCATCGGCCCATCTAAGGGTGACGGACTTCAGAACCTATGAGCCGTATGCTCACGGCACTGCTTTGTGCAAATAGATACTCTACACACGCATCGATCTGGCATGTATCACGAGTACCTAGTAGAGTACTCTCTTGTCTCCCAACACATATTGTTAATAACATTAATTAATAATTAATAATTAATAATGAGTGTTACAAAGTTGCAGCCAGGCACACAAAAAAGTTTGGGTTCAGTTTGCACATGTAATGAAGTTTATTTGTAATCATAGAAAGAAGGGCGAAAAACCCAGTAGCTAGAAATTCTTAAGGAAGAGAGGGAATAATGCTGGTATGTTACTGTTTTATCGATGGGTGGTTGAAGAAAGAGAAACAAAGTTGAAGTCGATTCATTCTCAGTAAGAACTGTAGGTTGGTTTCAGTCCTGTGAGAGAGAAAATTCTTTGTCTTTGTGTCCGTGAACTACGTCAGATCCCATATTCACTCTCATCGTGCTAATCTCATATTTTCTAGAAAACAAATATATTTATAACTAGTCACTGTTACAAGACTCTCTCCCTCGTTCCTACCACCAGGAACCAGATTGTGAGCCTCTAAAGACCCAGCAAAACTAGTGACTGCATTGCACATCAACAGATTCTGAGGGAGAGGGGTCATTTGAAAGAATATTATCACTTCGTCAATAGAACGGATTCTTACTTAGCGAGCTCGTAGATCAGCCTAATATTTTTTCCAAGTTTTGAATTTGTTTGATTTCACTGAAAACTGCTTTAACTTAATTTTGAGACATTTTAAAGCACATACAATAGAGAAATCTGGCAAACCTGTATGGCACCTTCCAACAAACAACCGTGTTAGCATTTTGCCAACTTTTCTCTTTATTTCAAACACATCGCAAAAACCACAGACAATACTGAACTTCTTGCTGGACTTCTTGATTGCCCCATTATTTAGCCTGCCTCTCCAAAGTGGCCACCACCAAAACTTTGGTATGTATCTTTTAGTCACAAATATATGATTTCAAGTAGTTACATAAGTATCTTATAATATCACCCTTCAACTTCATTTCCCATTCTGCTGTAAGCTTCTTAGAAAGCTTTCCTTCTGTGTCACATGCTGACGTCTTTTTACAAAATTTAATTTTTGTAAAAACAACCCACATTTCCTCTAATTAGCAAGATAAGACGTGTTACTAGTTTGACAAGTCAAAATAACTGGAAGATGTAGCTTCTGGGTAAGATCAACCGTAGAGTCCCAACACTTCATGGCATTTTCTCAGAGAATTGCACCCCCTCGATTTGATGCCTCAGTTGGATTCTAAACTTGAGGACGAGGATTTCATGCAATTAGTCTAAGGGGACATTATAGAAGACCAAAGGGAGGCAAGCGAGGAAGCCTGTAGATTATAGAAACATCCCATTTGGATGCAGCAGGAGTTGGGTCTAGCAGGAAGGCAGGTAAACTGGCCAGCGTTTGTGTGGAGGGTGTGAGGATGGAGTAGCCACCTGTGAGCCCCTTCTCCCTGAAGGTTGAGACTGGTGCCAAGACACTAGCTTTGTCATTTGGGTACATTTGTCTGTACTTTCAGGGGTCTACACTGTCATCAGGAAGGGCTTCGATGCAGACCCCCAAAAAATTACCCAGTATACACTCCACTAAGACTTGGGCACCCTTCATGGATCTTGGAACTTGTGAGCTATCTAAACTTGAAAATTCAGTTGCCCAGTAGTGTCAGGAAGCCAACCCATATGTTCATCAATGGCCTGTGCTAACCACGACAAATAGAATGAGTATGTCTCTCCAGAAAACCCCAGTCCATACTAGACACTCAGTACCTAGAGACACTAACCACAGCCTGTTGCTGAAAATGCGTTCCTCAGTTATCATTATTCTCCTAGGGATGAGTCCGTATCTCGAGTGTTTAATACACCTCCCAGCTTACCCACTTCCATATCTTATGAGCCCTGGGCAAGCACAGGCTAGAAAATGGGTGTGCTGTGAGAAAACATATTCTAGGTTCACTCAGGGGCAGAATTCAAGAGTGAGTATTCATTGAACACTGAATTCACTGAATTCGATGGAAGGTAGAAGAAGAACATCCAGCAAAGCAGAGGGTAGAGCTGCTGTGGGTACAAGAGGGGAAGTGAGTTCTTATTGATGACAACTTCCGGAAGCCTGGTGAAAGCAAGTGTGCTGTGACCTCCTTTCATGCGAGGAGTGGTCTTTGGAATGGCTTCCCTGTTCTGATTTCTCCTGTTCCTTGTTATTATTACTTAGATGGCACACGACAGCATGACAGTCTCTTTAGTTCAGTCCGCCGTCTCACACAGCACTTACAAACTTCCGCCAGGCCCAGATCCCACCAGCTGCCATCTCTGTAGTACCCAGCACATGTGCAGGTCTCAGTGCACCCAACTCACAGTCTATTCACTCTATCCAGAGGGCCTTTCTTTTGATTAAGCATGCCCGGCTTCCAGTGCCAAGGGGGAGCAGAGGATGATGGTAATTATCTGCAGGACTGCAGCCATAATCTCACTTTTGCCCAAGTGTGAGCCTTACCTTAATTACCTCGGTAGCTAGACCGAGGATTTATTCTTGGAATTACAAAATTATAGGTTTGGAAGGAGATCTAAGGGGGTCATTTATCATCAGGATAATAAGCTTAATTATCTGGTAGAAATAGATACTGGAACCCTTTTCCCTTTGAAGAGGGTGGTTGCCTTCTCCACCTCTTAATCCCCCATCTCACCCCCTTTCCAATTAAGGCAACCAAAACTGAGATCCCCAGCAGGATCTACAAAATCCTGGGAGGCCCTAGGGGGAAAAATGACGACTTAAGACATTCTTTGTTCTATGTGCAGATAGTGCCATTTGTTTTATTGGGCAGGCATAATCTAATGTAAGACTTCGAAAACATGAGTCAAGTCAATATGAGAGTCTGAGACCTTCTAAACCAATACCTTGTATCTGGATGGCATTTTCCCTCTCAATAGCCTGAGATTTCAGGTAATATCCTGTAACTGCAAATAGGTTTCGGGAGAAGACTGATTTGATTTTTGTTATTTAATCAATAAGGTTCAAATGCATTTTTGATTTACTAGGCTCCAAGGCACCCATTGGCTTTATATTGAAGCAGCGTAAAGAGAAACAAGGTTGTCACTTGTAAAAGATGCCATTATCCCCGGCCTCCCTCCTTGATTCCCCGCTCTGGCTCTAAAAGCATTCCTCTTTCCCAGGCCTTATGCTCATATAACATCTCAACACTTGGCTCCAGTCCTGTGGAAGACGCCAGAATACTGCTCAAGTTTTTTTTTTTTTTCCCTTAAAGAACTCTATATTCTATGTGGCGCAAGTGGGCCGTGCCACCAGACAGCAGGACTGGTAAGGCTGAGCAGGCTCAAACCCCGGGAAATCTCAGAATTGAGAACAGCAGGCATGGAGCCAGCTCCCAGACAAACTACCTGATCCGGAACGTGTAACCATGACACCCCACTGAGAGGACCATGATAATCGGTCACTTAGCATAAAAACCTGGAGTCCTTCATGCTAATGAGGTATCTACATAGGCCTAAGTGTTTAGCCAATGAGCTTCCTTCCTGGGCATTCCTTACCATAAAAGGTATTTAATCCCTGGTTCAACGTGAGTAAGGAGTTCGCATTCACATCCTACATCAAACAAGACAATTTGGACAAGCAAGAACTGTCTCCTTTCTCAAGGATCACCGGGTGGTGGGGAGAGGCGCTTAATCATAAAAAGCCAGGCCTAAATCTCCCAGAGAAGGCCTTCTCTCTTCCCGCCTGTGGACCTCCATTCCCAACTCCCATTGGTAGCCATCGGCGCCTGCGTACGAAGGAGACAGGGAACCACAGCATCCGTTTCAGACGCGACTATTCCTCACCTGGGGAAAAAGGACTGGGACTCCTCTTACAGACTGTGTTCTGCCTTTCCAGAACAGCTTGCTGGTAGCATTCAGGCACCCCAGCATCGAGGCAGACATGCAGCCTGGCAATTCTACATACGCATACATGATTTTTTTTTCATTTTCAAGCATGTATGTGCATATGTGAATGCTTGTGTGTAAGAATATGGGCACATGCTTGACATGGTGTGCATGTGGCAGTCAGAGGACAAACGTGGGTCTTAGTCTTTACTTTCTACTACTGGCCATGATACTTCTGGGATTCTCATCTCTCTGTCTCATCTTGCTATAGGAGCATTGGGATTGCAGACATGTAGGTTCCATGGCTCTGAATTCAGGTCCTCACACGTACAGGGCAAGAACTTTGGGCCATCTTCCCATCCCTAAAGATGACTTCTCAGAATAAGTTCCCACAGGCATAATTTATTCTTGTAATTCAGACTCAACAAGCAATGAAGACTCTCTCCACAACTTGGTAAGGCACTGCTTTCAACATTAAATTATTTATTCAGCTAAATGGATAGAGAATTAAACGAACCCTGAATGACTCACTGCCATACCCATGCGTTAGTGTTGTCTCTCAAGCCTCCTCTTGCAACAGAAGTGATTAACACAGAAACTCACAACTGGCCCATGGACAGAGACTAAGAGACTGTGGGGTGCTCAGCCCTAAATGGGACCTCTATGTCACATCCTTCCCTGCAGTTCTCCAGGATCAGTGTGAAAGAGGGGGCAGCAAGACTAAGAGCTAGAAGAGTGGGTAACCACAGTGGAAGAGTGTTTTCCAGATAAAGCGGGGTAGTCGCACATATAAATTGTGACAGCACGCACAAGACCTACAAGAACTCAAGCCAGACAAAGTCCCACTACAGAGAAGGAGGTGGACATAGCGCTCCACCCTTAGCTGAGGAACTATTGGCAGTTGATAGCTGCTGGAGAGAGAGAGAGAGAGAGAGAGAGAGAGAGAGAGAGAGAGAGAGAGAGTCTGTTTTCTTTAAGGATGTGACTTCCTGGTAAGTTAGCCATGCTTCAGGGACCGGCTCGACACCCAAGAGTATTTGGATAGATAAACTAAACTTGATGAGTTATAGGGAGGGTGGACTTGAAGTTGGATGAGTAGATAGGTGGGGATGTATCTGAGGGTGAATATGATCAAAACACATTTTATGAAATTCTCAAAGAATAAAATATGATTTTCAAAAATCTTTCCCAGGCGGGGTTTTCTGAAGGACAGTTCATCTATGCAAATGTCATGTTCAAACAAACAAAGGGTCAAGGACACTTGTGATGGCCTCATTATGGATTGTCTCGTAGGGATAACTGCCTGTGAGTTACTGAGCAGAGAGGCCCCTGAGACAGCCAAAACAACATAAGGTATTGCCATTGCTCTTGGTCATCCACCATAACTAGATGGCAAGGCCCTGTTGCCAAAGACACCACTCAGTTTGGATACAAGACGTGGAGAAATAAATCTTGGCTCACCGGGAAACCCTCAGGATGCTGGCTGTGTTAAATGTGGCCAGAAGGTGCTATGCAAGCTGTTGGGGAACAGTCCTCTGCGATCTCACCCATCACCCAACACTGTATGCTATAAGACTGGCCTGTATGGCAAGACGTGTTCCCTGGTGCAATGATGTAGCATGTTGGGTATGGGACTAAATCACTTTCTGATTGGATATAAGGTCTGGTCCACAGGAGGGATTTCATGTTGTACTGTAAACCTGCTCAAAAGCCCATGACTGAGGAGATCGCTGGCCCTAGGGAGGAGGAGCCAGTTGTGATTGTTTTGCTAAATGATCCTGTTACCAGACAGCCTTCTTAATAGTTATGTCTATTCTCGTAGACTTGTGCTGCTCTCCGCTTTGATCAGAGAAGCTTCTTATCGTGGGGCTGTCTTAGTTATGGTTTTACTGCTGTGAACAGACACCATGACCAAAGCAACTCTCATAAGGACAACCTTTAGTTGGGGGCTGGTTCAGAGGTTCAGTGTATTATCATCAAGGCAGGAGCATGGCAGCATCCAGGAAGGCATGGTGCAGGTGCACCTAAGAGTTCTACATCTTCATCTGAAGGATGCGGTCAGAATTCTCACTTCCAGGCAGCTAGGGTGAGGGTGTTAAAGCCCATGCCCACAGTGACACACTTACTCCAACAAAGCCACACCGCTTAATAGTGCCACTCCTTGTGTCAAACATACGCAAACCGTGACATGGGGTGTAGAGGTTAACGCAGAGAGGCTCACACTGGTCCAAGTGCCAAGTGTAAGTAGCAGGAAGTACTGAGCTGTGGATGAGTCACCTAGATTAACCTCCCTGCATCCAAGGCTCAGGCTGCACGGCAGAGAGGGGCGTGTGAAGACTAGAAGAGCTGGTGGGTGGGGAGACGAGCTGTCAAATGCTGACTTCTGGGTACCACACAGCCGTTGCACACTCCGATTCACAACAGCTGTGGTTACCTGTACAAGATACAGCTAGCCAAGATTCCAGCAAGAGTGGGAGAGGGGCCCCGAGGCCCCATCCTTTTCAGATCTATTAGCAGTTGATGGTGGCTGAAAGATAAAAAAAAAAAATGTACTCTCCTTTGGGGCCATGGCTAATGGTAGGTTGCTCACACCCCAGTGACTTCCTCTCATCTGTGTGTATATGTTCAGCATAATTGGGCCCTGGGTTATCAACAACAACAACAACAACAACAACAACAACAAGGGATATGAATTGGGATGGAGTTGGAGTGGGGAAACAGGAGGAAGCTGGAAAGATACAGTAATAGATAACTATGATCAGAATGTATTGTATAAATGTGTACAATTTTCCAAGAATTAAAAAAAAAAAAAACCTAACTAACTAATAACTACCTAGCAATGACAGCCACTTCGCCAAGTACGTAGATGAGCTAGTCCAACTGGCTAAAGTTTATTAGCCAGGTATTTTTATTCTTGTCACACAGATACGCAGACGGATTCTTGGAGCAGCTCACTTATTCGCCCAGAGAGTTGAAAGTAGGTCTGCATAGATGATGTCTAATTTTTGTGTTAACTTTATAGAGCCATGGGGGAGACTCAACATTCGGTCCAGTGGTGTCTGCATGCAGTTATTTTTGGATTAGATTAAACATTTAAATCTGAAGATGGAATAAAACATCTCCCTAATGTGGATGGACCTGGCCGTGTGAATTGAGGCCTAGATAAACCAAAGGCTAGCTTTTCCTTAAGCAGAGAGCCCTTTCTGCCTGAATAGCTGACTGCCTTTGATCTGAGACATGGACTTTTCTCTTACCCCTGTACTCCAGCTGAAACACAGCTCTTCTGGGATCTCAAGTCTGTGAGGCTTCAAGACTAGAACAGAAGGCTTTGGCTCTGAGTCTCAAATTTAGCTGTGCACCTACAAAACTTTGTACTTTTTCCAAACCACAAAGGAAAATTCTTTGTAATAAAGATTTCTCTGTCTCCCTCCCTCCCTCCCCCTCACACCTCTCTCTCTCTCTCTCTCTCTCTCTCTCTCTCTCTCCCTCCCTCTCTCTCTCTCTTTCTCTCTCTCTCTCTCTCTCTCTCTGGTGAGGATTGTGTTCCAAACATGCTTTCACTATATTAACCAGACTGACCTTGAACTCCCAGAGATCTACCTGTCTCTACTTCCTGAGTGCTTGGCTTAAAGTGTGTGCTGTCACACCTGGCTATTTTTCCTTCATGTTATTTTTATACACACTTCCTGAGGGTTCTATGTCTCTAGAGAATCCTAACTAACTTCTGTTGATAACTACTTCTCATACTATATGATTTCAAGTCAGGTTTACTAACCCTCATTATGCACAGGGCACCAACTGCATGGCATTTTAATGCAGGAAACCATATTCAGTGTGCTTACCTACTGGGTTATCTACAGTGCAGTGCCAGGTGAATCAAACTGCACCAACTATTTCTTTGAAACTTTAGGTGGTATCCTCTGCCTGGCAATGTTTTGTGGCTTTTCATAATGCATTTTCATAAGCTGACAACATCATCTCATTTGGATCTTCATTTAGAAATAATGATGAATATTAATGAATGCCCAAGGCTCAGTGTCTCTTTTCTTAGGAGGGCCTCGTCACACGCGGAAGGAAAGCTCTGGAAAGTTTTGTTCAAAATGGAGATGTGGGCTATAAATGCTAATGTAGGAGAGCGTGGGTGTTCTGGGCTCTGTAGAGGTAGGAACAACTTCTGGAGCAAATGGTTAGCCCGGGGAGCTGGTCATGACCTTGGAGTTCTCTGGGGAAAGCTTTTCCTCACCAGGAACTGTCTCTAATAGGAAAGTAAGTCTCGCTATGTGGCATTCTGAACAAGAGCCTGCTACTAGTTTTAAGTAAGCTCAATCTACCAATAGCCACAGTAAGTATTTGTGTCCAACCTCATAGCGCCGGGGAGCAGACACACTCTGTGTCAGTACGAGGGATAAAATCACTCCCCATTTGAATACAAAGAGCTTAGTGCTTTTAGATGCTACTTAGAGGGGATCGGAGTTTAAATATGTGGTGAAAGAGAATGATGAAGCTTCACATTCGCAGGAGGTTAAAGATGGCGTGAGTTTGTGGAGGAGGTGAGGGGCGACGACTGAGGGATGCAGCCAGCGCTTCACTAAGACAGCACTGCTGAGCGGCATGGTCAGCTCTGGTCCACCTCAGGCACCCCTACTTGTTACTCTAACTGTATCATGTTCATTCCTCTACCTTAGCACAAAGAGAAGCCTGGGAATTTTGAATACTCGCTGTGTTTGGCTGGTGGCAGGCGATGGGTTTGTGATCCATGTCAGGCCTATCACGGACATCAACTAATTCGCGTATCACTGTGACAGAAAACAGGGCAGAACTCACTCGATGGAGACAGGATTTATTTTGGCCCACAGTGTCGGTCCCTCACAGCGAGGAACACACTGCAGAGCTTACAGCAGTGAAGACCGTGTAATGGAAGGGCCGTGCTCACATCACGGTCGGGAACCACGAAGCAGAGAACTCAGGCCTCAACCAGAAGCGGCTACAACATTCAAGGACCAGAAGTAGGTATAACCTTCACGCCACTTCTGCCAACGAGGCCATGCCTTCCATGGGTGACCTCCTAGGACCACCAGCTAGAGCCCATGAGCCTGAGGGAAACACTTGAAACTGCAACCATAGTGGGAACTTTTTTTTAATTGCAATGCAAAAACCTCAGCTTATCTCCCACTTGAAGATGTTGGTATCCATCCTCATTGAAATTTAGGGAAAGTCTAGCAAGAATGCCCTAAACACAGGGCACAGAGCCAGGAGGTGCAAAGGGAGATGGTTCTGTCATGGGCTGAGGTATGTCCTCCTCATATAGTTCACAAACTGGGACACCAACCTGCAGCCCCTCGTGTGACCTAACCTGGAAATGGAGTCATTGCAGTTGTGCTTAGCTCATTAGAATCGGTTATGAATGACATTCTTATGATAAAGGGGAGGTGGGGCATTTGGTCACAGAAATGGGCACACACCATGTGCACATGAGGGCAGAGACTAGTGCATGCATGTGTGTGGGGTGGTATGGGAGACACTTCTGTGTGCCAAAGCATGCCAAAGTCTTCCAGGAAGCTACCAGAATCCAGAAAGAGAGGCAAGACAGGTTTTCCCTCATCTCCTGGAAAAGAACCGATTCTGCCCACACCTAGGTCTCACACTTCTACAATCTGTGAAACGGTAAGTCCCATCGTATAGAGCACTCCAGAACTCTGCAGCCCTAGAATAGTAATTTAGGGCCCTGAGCTGATCCTGAAGGTGACTTTCTGTAGACTTTCCACCTTAATGAACCAATAAAATTTTTTTAGAACTATTCTAATTTGATGGAGTTTCTAGCACTGGTTACTTAGTTCTCACAAATACTTCACTAGGGAAGGACAAGGGATCTGGGGTCACTCACCCAGCAGAAAATGCAATTCACAGAAAGGATGTGAAGGAAGGGAGTAATTCTTTTATATAAGCTGCCACCAGAAGATGCGGCTCAGATTTAGGGCGTGGTCTCCCAACCTTAAAAGAGCCTGGAAAGAAAATCCTTCATCGGTGTGCCCAGCTAGCTACTTGGGTTTTAGTTGATTCCACGTGTAGCCGAGTTAGCCACAAAAATTAGCCGTCACAATTAGTGAATCATAAACTTTAAAATTGCAATCATGTTTTTAAAACTGAAGCATAAACACGTTCTAAATTATCTACACTACCTGGTTCAATTACCTGCTAGGCACAGAGCATCTGTATGCTAGTATGTGAAAGCACATGGAAGCAAGACATGGTCTTCATCCAGCAAGTGCTTATCAAATGCTTGGCACAGGTTGTAAAAGGTGGATCTTTAGGTCTGAATGCAGTAAGATCCCTGAGGTCATGGGACTGTAATTCTGGATAACCAAGAATGGCTAGTAGCTATTTTAGTTTTCGATAGCACAAGGAATGCCCTTGAGAATTGTGGTGGTTTGAATATGCTTGGCCCAGGGAGTGGCACTATTAGGAGGTGTGACTTTGTTGGAGAAAGTGTGTCACCGTGGGAATGTGCAATGAGACCCTCATCCTCCTAACCACATGGGAGCCAGTCTCCTCCTAGCAGCCTTCAAATGAAGATGTAGAGCTCTCAGCTCATCCTGCATTGTCTACCTGAGTGCTGCCATGCTCCCACCTTGGGCTGAACCTCTGAACCTGTAAGTCAGCCCCTATTACATGTTGTCCTTATAAAAGTTGTCTTGGTCATGGTGTCTGTTCACAGCAGTAAATCCCTATTTAAGTTGGGATCTAAATTGCAAGATGGAATGAACTTCATGAGGAACAAAAAAATGTGTCCTAAGCCAGAGGCAGTAGAATGTGCAAAGGCCTGGATAGGTAAATGAATTTGATCTCACTGAGGAACAGAAAGGGCTGAGTTAGTGTATGGTATTAATATGTAATGTGAAGCTTCAGTAACTCTGGGACTGCATCAAGGGGTAAGGTTGAGTGATATGAAGGTACCTAGATATTAAGTTTTGAATGATCAACTGTAATGCCTTAGTGACCACATGAAAGTTTAAAAAATAGATTCTGGTGATAGTAAAGTCCCAGGAAACCCAAAGTAAAAGTTTTTAGAAACAAGAGATGACGGTGCATCCCTGTAATCCCAGAACCTGAGTTAAAGACAGAAGCATATGGAGTTTAAGGTCAGCCTGGGCTACAGGAGGTCCTGCTTCAAAAAAATATTATTAATGAAGGGATCTGTACTTTAAAAATACAAAAATTATCCCTAGGGCACAGAGCTGCTTGTAGGAATTGCAAAGTGGTTTCTTACGACTGCAAACTACTTTTATCAATGAGAAGTTCGTGTAACAGACTTTGAGTTCCCACCTCAGCCTCTGCCTTTGTGTTAGACACAAATAGCATCTGAAGTCATATTCCAACGAATACCGGCTTATAGGTGGGGGGAAGTCCAAGCCCCAGGCTTCCAACAACATAGTTCATATTTGGGAAAAAAGTTGAAGCTGTGACTAATTGTGGTTCTGAGGATAAGGGATGCTCTTCCTCTAGATGCTTTAGAAGGACGAGATTCCCCAAGCATCCACAAAGAAGAAAGAAATTAATGTTAGGGGACATCTGCAAAACTGTTTGTCCTGCCTTGGAACTTCAGGAATGTGGCTGGAATAGGTTTCTTTCAGTGCCCAGGAAACTAAAAGTGTCAGATAGTGGATTGGCCTCACCCCAGACAGCAGCTAGGCCTCACTGTTCAAACAAAACAGGAAAGAGCAGGGCGTCCCCTATGGCCCTGGTCAGAAAGCCATGCCGAAAGCTGCTTGACTTCACTTTGAGCAGCCGCATGCTGTAAACCTGTACTGAGAGAGTGCAAAGATCTTCCAGCTCATTTAACTTACGGAAGATTGTGATCGGTGAAATGCATTAGCTTTGTATCAAAGGAGGGAAAGTCAAAGGTTTTTACCAATCATCAGAGCATCGGGGCTGCAGGGAAACATCGAAAGAAATAACATTTGTTAAGCACTTAGAGATGTATAGGGAGACTAAGTGGTAACATCTAGAGGACATTACTTTGGCTTTTGTATAGCGTTCAACAAAGTGCTTTCAAAACTGATATTTTGCTTCATCCTCCTAATAGCTCAGACAGTCTTGTATTAGGCTTCCTTTAGGTTGTAACGAATGAAGCATGTCTTAAACATGCATGTCCATAAAAGGGAATGTCCTGGTTTATACAAAGTAGGGAGCATTCAGGCCTGACTTGATCCAGAAGCCAAGACATCTACATCTCTTACAACCTCTTCCACTGTTCCTCTCACTCACTGTCCCATTTCCTCCCTCCGCCCTACTTTAAGTTTAAAAAATTATGTTAGCATCATTTTCTTCAGTAACAGATGACTTTCTGTGTATGTATGTGTGTGTGTGTGTGTGTGTGTGTGTGTGTGTGTGTGTGTGTGTGTGTGTGATATGTGTGTGTGCAGGGGTCTGCAGATATCAAGGTCAGGAATAAACTCTGAGTATTCCGCTCTGTCACTCTCTATTCTGCCTTTGAGCGGAGTTTCCCACAAAACTTGGGACTGAGGTGGTGACCAGCTAACCCTGGTCATTCTCTTGTCACTGCCTCCCAGAGCATTCTGTTACTGGTCAGTGTATACAGCCACACCCAGATTGTTATGTAGGTGTTGGGATCCAAACTCTGTTCCTCACCTCATACCTGTGCAGCAAAGGCTTTTATCCACTAGGTCTCCCTAGCGCAATCACAAATAACGTTCTCCAGGCAGCGGTAGCTTCTGGAACCTTGTAGGCTGTAATTCCAGATCAAGTACTCATTGGTTTCTTTTTGCTGTGACAAAATAAATGTCTGATTCAGGCAATTTAACAAAGAAACAGGGGTTTGGGGGTCAGAGTTAAAGAGCATACCCTATCATGGTGGGGAAAGTGTGGTGCAGGAGTGTAGACAGCAATCTAGTCATGTTGTGTCCAAATTAGAACAAAATCTAATGCTGCCATGTTCTCTCTCTCTCTCTCTCTCTCTCTCTCTCTCTCTCTCTCTCTCTCTCTCTCTCAATTCAGTTCAGGCCCACAACTGGTGCCTCCCACTCTTAGGGTCGATCTTTTCTCAATTAACCCAATTTAGAAATTCTCACTTAGACATTCCCAGATTTACCCCTCTAGGTGAGTCCAGAGACTACCAAGTTGTCAATCAATATCAACCACAGGAAGAGGAACTCTCCCCTCCAATAAGCCTCCATGGGACATGGACAGTTTACCATCACACACAGGCTTGAGTCTTGGTCAGACAGCAGTGGAATTAACAGTCTAAGCAGATCGAGAGAACTAAGGCTCCAGGTCCCTGTCCACCGACCGAAAAAGAGAGAAATTCTCCACTGACATCAGTGTGCACAGGTATCCCATGATACCAGCCCTATCTGCAGATGAAACAACTTCAATGCTGAACTTAGTAAGATTTCTTAAAACAATTTCTAGTAAAGACCTCATGTTTCTCCATCAGAAGATTAAGCCTTTATTCTACAAGTAGACCAGGTTTAAGATGCATGGTAACCCCATGAATTAAAGTCATGCCAAAGTCAAAATGGATGTTTCCAGATCCCTGTTTGAGAGTCAATCTTGTGCAGGAGACAAGTACGGTGTGCACCTAAAGGAGAGAGACAGCAGCAAGGAGTATTACAGAGCCCCCGTCATTCTCCCTCCCGTCTGCAAGCTTCGGAAGGGAAAAAAAATCTGTGACTTTTCTTCCAGTATCCCCTGCAGGGCTTGGCAAAGGACAGCAAGCATCTGTGAATGTAGCCAAGTAACAAGAAATAAATTAGCACCCTCTGCTTGCCCCCTTTCCCTGGTAAGCTGATAGGAGCTCAGTATCTCGCCTTCAATATGATGTCCATCTGATGGACAGGACTGACCTTCCGCACTGGCAGACACTGATGGTGTTTGACTGGGCTTCGAAAGCTGTGTGAATAACCTGGAATCATGAATTTACAAATTATTAGAGCTGAATTTGAAATATGTGATCCAACTCCTCTAATTTATAGATCAGAGATGGGATGCAAGGAAAAATGCACAGGAAGCCCCGGATTTTCCATAGGCTGGGGGTGGACCTCAGAAGGGGTCGTTTATCAGCTACTGTCCTTGGTCCTGAATCAGTCTCCGTGCACAATCTCTGCCTAGTGTTGCAAACTTGGAATTGCACCTCGCTACTAAGGTTGTAGTCTACCATGTCCAGACAGCTTTCCTGAGCCCAGAACAAAGTGGAGGACTCCCTTTTCTTGGTGGGCCTCCTTTTCTCCTTCTGATCTGGGGAGCCCAATCCATAGTCTACCTGGAGAATATCACTTAATCCCTGATGAAATCACAGGTTCAACTTCCTGGAATGCCTCTCCATGCACATGAGGCATCCCAATACCTTAATCCTGAGCCAATGAAATTTCCCCACGAGAAGGATCCCTTCCCACCCTCCGAGTTTCATTCATATATATCCCTGGTCCACCCCTAATAAAGTGTATGCATACAAGCCAACCCAGAATAAAGGGATGTGTACAAGCTAAGATCATCTCAGAGAGCTGTTTTATTGAAGATCCTCAGAGAAGGCCTTTGTCTATCAGAGCTGTAACACTAAGATCCTCAGAAGGCCTCTCCTCCTCCCCTGCACTCACTCCCAGCAAGACCGGGATCCTGAAGAGCCCACCCATACCAGACTGCACTTCATGCTTCCAGCCCAGTCTGTAATGGCATCTGGACACCCTGTGAAGGAGGAAGCAGAGGACCTAGAACCACCCTGGGCCCCAACACACATACCACACAACTGCTACAGAATCTTTCAAGATTGATAGGGGTGGCCAGAAAGCTGCACTGCTGGGAACATAGAACTGAGTTTTCTATTACAGTAAAACAAAGGGAGAATAACAAAACTCTTGCTGCTACTATTTTTCTGGCAATTATTCACCTTTTCAGCCTCAAGGTTTACACAGGAAGTCCAGAGCAGTGGGTTAAAGCTTTCAGTTAACAAATGAACCCAGGATTCTCAGTTTCCTGAATCCTAGTTTGTTATCTACAAGCGTGACAATCACCAACACTCCCCATTGTCTCATAAATGTCAGAAACTTGAATCCATGAGATTGGGGGCTAAGGCAGTGCCAACCCCAAAGAATTCTCTGTATCGGCTATTTCTGGCCATGTTCTTAAAAGTCGCTTACATTTAAGGAAATCACTGTAGTGGTGAGTTTAGCTACACATTGTCATCCACCCAGGAGCTATCTGGATTCACGAGTGGAACACACACACACACACACACACACACACACACACACACACACACACACCAGTTAATTTTAAAATGCTTTGGCTACCTCAAAGGCAACGCACTCCTAAACTTTCCCATGATATCCCAGGCCCATCAGTGGGCTTCTAGGTTCCACCCTTCTCCCCTCAGTCATGGCAAATCTCTGTCTCTCCTCCTCTCATCCAAGTTCTAGCCCAAGAAACTCTAAGGGTCCTACCCCATCTCCCTTTGCCCAGCCATTGGCCCCTGGCATCTTTATTGATAGATCAAAAACCAATTGGGGACCAGGACCTTCAGTGTTTGGACACACAGATTCCCGATTAAATCAAAACATTAGAACCAATCTCTAACAAATTACAACAGCAAACATACTTTTCCCTGTAGATATCTGATAAAGGGCCCAGAGGCAGGTCAGCCAAGGTTGGATTCAGAGTTTCTCAAGAGGTTGTGGTCAAGACATCAGCTAGCATTGCAGCCAAGTGGATGCTTATCTAGGACTGAAGAATCTCCCCCCAGGTGCCTTCTTGCTATGAAAGCCTCTCAGCTGACCCATGAGTGTCTTCACGGCCCAGCAGTGGGCTTCTAGGAGGCTGAGGTAGAGGTGGCAATGTGTTCATGATTCCATTTCTGAATTCACAAGCTGTCACTTCAGTTGGTCCAACAGACCTCTTGGCACGAGGACATGTGTGCTGGAGGGGCAACTCATCAGCAGCCATCTTGGACAGGCTACCATCTCCTCCATCCATTCTCATCAGGGCATAATTACACGGTGATAATGGCTGGTTTTCTGTACAGCCCATGCACTAATGTCAGTTTTTTCATTTTAAAGGTTGTAAAATTAAAAATGTGTAACATGAGCCTTATTCTTCACATGATACCTAAAACAGTTATCACATGGCCTTTTACAGACACTCCTGACCCCTGGCCCATATTGTGATTAGTTAATGCAACTCTAAACTTTCCCTCAAGCATATAAAAACAAGCAGATGCCTTATTTCCAGCATGTAGGATAGGGGAAGAAAGCTGCTGGGCCCTGGGAAGCTTGTGCAAAGGACTTTTCTCCTTTAACAGAAGAAATGCCCATTAGAAGATCCCTTAAGCCTTGCACCTTTTCTGACATGGGAGTTATCTGGTAAGAATGAAGCTATGGCAACCATGTTGTAACTAGGAAGGGAAAACCAACATTGCTCTGTAGAAAGTCACCAAGATAACTGACCTTATTGAGTTGTCTGGCTAAGCAAACCCCTAACAACTGACTGAAGATTTTGATTACACAAGAAAAGTTAAAATAACTGCAAGACATGCTTTGGGTATTTTACAATTTTTAGCTGGATAACGTATTCACTTTCTCTTGAGAGTGAACTTTCAGGGGAAAAATTCCCGCTTGACACAGTCTTTTTACAATAAGGTCTGACTTGGAATAAAATCTTAAGTCTTTGTTGTCTATGATCAGGATTTTATAGCCCCATCAACATTGACAATAGGGGGTCACATGATTCCTCACTGTGGGTGGTCCTGGACATTATAGATATTGAAGAGCATCCCTAGTGTTCGCCCCTAAATGTTGCCCCATCCCTTCCTAGTATGTGAAAATCAAGAATGTTTCCAGACATTTCCAAAGGTCTACAGAAGGGTGGAGTGAGTCACCCCTGCCTGAGGACCACTGACTATTGGTGTAAGTGACTAGTAAGGTATACATTTGTCCCTAAATGACTTAGCATTCAAAGCCTCTTTTCTATGTGGGGTTCAGTTAGAGCTTAGTCAAATCTGAGAGGTTTCTGAGACAGAGGGGATGTGGAAAATGTGAGATGGAGACTTAAAGACAAATGGTGGGTAGGACCTTGGGAACTCTAGAAATCTCAGCTCTGTCTCAGGCTGTTTGGGTTCAGACATAAGCCCCACCATTTCCTCTCAGGGGGTCATGAGAAATGTTTCTTGGTCTGTGTCTTAAATACACCAGTTCCAGAGGCCATAAAGGTGAGAAGAGAGAAACGCTATCTTGCTTAGAGTATCCAGAGTCTAAGGAGCTGATGTTTTCTGGAGAAGGCTATAAAACAAGTCAGGAAAGGGAGATCAGAATACAAAACATTAGAAGATATGGACTCAACTCCAAAATGAAAATACAGCTGGGTGTGGTAGCTCATGCCTTTAATCCTAGCACTGGAGAGGCAGAAGCAGGTGAATGGCTGAGTTCAAGGTCAGCCTGGTCTGCAGAATGAGCTACAGAACAGCCAAGGCTACACAGGGAAATCCTGTCTATAGATAGATAGATAGATAGATAGATAGATAGATAGATAGATAGATATAGATAGATAGATATAGATATGGATATAGATAGATATAGCTATAGATAGATATAGATAGATATAGATATAGATATAATTTTAAAATGAAAATACAAACACAAAAACAAAAACCCCGTAGTCCAAGCGGGATCTGCCATGAACCTGCCTCTTTTTAAAAGGACAAGAGAAGTTTCCATCAGACCGTATCCTGTCAGTTGCTAGCCCCTGAGTGACAGGCATGCAGTTTGTAATCTAAGCCACAAGGGTCCTCTCACTTGGACTCACCAGTGTCTGTAATGATGGCAGTAAATGCCTGTCAGTTTCTTTCCCCTTGAAAGAGTGAGCATTTTAACAAGGGTGCTAAAGAGACACAAAGAAGCAAGTACTTCAGAGCTCCTCAGAAGCCAATCTGGAGAATACAGCACACTCCTCAGAATCTGGGCCTGTTTTCTAGAAAGATCCAGGGCTTGGAGGTAAAAGGTCAGAGCTCTAATCCAGCCTGACCTCTTGCAAGACCGGTGAGCTTGGCAAAGCAAGGGCTGCCATCTTGCCGAGTCCCAGCTTTCTCAGCTGTGAAGATTTGATTTGTGTTGATCTGCAAAGACTAAAACAAGAACCTCTGTGTGACAGTTTTCATAATGTCACCCCGTGGCAAGGGAAACCATTCTCCTCAAGTGCATAGCCCACACCCCTCAGCGGAAGACAAGTAGTCAGCTGACAGCTTGTACATGCTGTACCTAACCACAGGCCTCAGGTACTCTGGTTATGTGAGTTCTTGCTATCAAGCCTAACATTCTTCCATACGCCCCACTCTTCTGTTAAGAAGAGAAGGATCTCCCCAATGCCTTCTCGTGGCTCTAGCCTCAACTCAAGTCTTAAGGTCACATCAAAAGTCTAACCGTCCCAGAGCCCATGTCACATGTCTAAAATCTCAGCATTCAGGAGGCTGAGACAGGAGGATCACAAGTTTGAGACAAGCCTGCACTACTTATAAAGGTCAAGGCTAGCCTCAAATACACAATGAGACCCTGTTTCAAGTGAATGAATGGATAAATAACAACGCAAAGCAAAGCTATGAGAACCACTCTTCAGGGCTAAGAGCACATACTGTTCCTGTAAAGGTCATGAGTTCAGTTCCCAGCACCCACAGAAGGCCTGTAACTCCAGCTCCAGGAGGATCTGATGCCTCTGGACTTTCTGGGAATCTATAGTCATATGTACAAACCCACCTACATACATACGATTAAAAATAATAAAATAAATCTTAATAGGAAAAAAAATCCACCATCTCAAAGCGCTCACCATGGCCTGCTTTTCCTAAACTAATACGAAAATGTACTTGTTGCTGTTAGCAAGGATTACATCTCGAGGGCCCTGGCTTGGCAAGTGGATTAAGGAAATTACCACACAAGAAGACTCCTACTGATGGGAGTTGTGTGTTTTGTCTCTGTCGAGTCCACTTTCTCACTGTGCAATTCCCTTCACGATATGAGTCAGTGTGAAAGCTCTTATCAGATGCTGGCCCTATGTTCCCAGTATTCTCAGCCCCTTGAATTATAAGGAATCTCCATGCCTTACAGTTTATCGCATCTCAGGTAGTCTGTTATAACAACAGAAATAGACAAAGACACTTTAAACACTTCTCTCACTTGCCAGTCTTGATACAAGAGAGCCATAGGATGTTTGCTCACGTCTTTGCCTGACTACGTGTTTATTTGTGTAGGTGCACATGTAAGGACACATATCGGCGCCAGAGGACAACCTAGTGGGCATTCCCCATGCAGCCATCAGTCAGAATAAAGTGACAGTAGCTGAAAGGAATAGGCCCAGGGTCTGAGAAACTGTTAATAAGAACGCAATCTTAACCTATCCTTTCAGTAATGTAGACTACTTTATAATGCTTGCACTGGAGCAGCTTATCTGATATTTGGATAACAAATCATGGAAAGTTGTAACCGCCAGAAGGAGCAATTAGGAGTAACGAAAATTAAGAGCTCTCAAATATACTCAGGTCTGTCAACTTTGTCAGTCAAGGGCTGCCTTTAATTACCACTGATTTTTACAACAGAGCACTAAGCCACTATGTCAATTTACCTTCTGTCACAGGTTGGTGCACACAGAAAGTTATTCATTTTGCAATGTGGAGGGGGGGAGAGAATGAGAGGCCAGGTATACCAGGAAAAAAAGTTTTCTCTTACATATCCATATCTGAATTTAAAAACCGTTTTTGTTTGAGCACAGCTGTGTTTTATTTTAACTCAACTGATCAGTCATTCTGACAAGGTTTTGGCTCCAGAATTTAGAAGCCACGCTTTTTTCCTCATCTCCTGGGAGTGGTAGAGAAGTAGAAGGCATAATGTTTCTGACCAATGAAGTAAAAAATCATACATCTGGCTGGAAGGATGACTCAGAGGTTAAGAGCACTGGCTGCTCTTCCAAAGGACCCAGCCTTAATTCCCAGAACCCACATGGTGGCTCACAACCATCTGTAACCCCATTCGTATGGGATCTGACATTTTTTCTGGCCTCTTCTGGCATAGAGGCAGGCAAGTGAGGCATAGACATTACATGCAGGCAAAACACCCACCCACACACATAAAGATTAGATTAAATTTAAAATTTTTTAACTGTCACCTTAAAATTTTTATTAATGATACTTTCAGAATGCAGCAGAAGACCTGGCCCTGAGTTGAGAGAATGAAGACCAGGCTCCCTTTTCTGACACTTACAACTCTTGTCATGATTTGTTTTCTCATGTATTTCTCATAGGCTGTGGAGATGGCCTGACTGGCAAAGTTCTTACCCTGCAAGAATGAATTCATGGGGTTGGGGATTTAGCTCAGTGGTAGAGCACTTGCCTAGCAAGCACAAGGCCCTGGGTTCGGTCCCCAGCTCCGAAAAAAAGAAAAAAGAAGAATGAATTCATAAGTTCAAACCCAGGTTCGGAAAAAGTTGAGCATGGTAGTGTGCACTTGTAATTCCGGAGCTGGAGAGGCAAAGACAGGTGCATCTCTGGACTCCATGGCCAGGCAGCCCAGGCTACTTGGTGAGTTACTGGCCAGTGAGAGATCACGTCTGAACACAAAGTAGATGGTGCCTGAGGAACAACCCCCCCCAAGGTGGTCCTCTGACCTGACTTACATGTGTGCATTCATCTGCACACATACACACACACTCAAGACTTCACCCTACCTTGCAGTATATACTGTGCAGCTCAAATGGAACAGTGGCTGTGTTTCTTAGGGCTTAAAGACCACCAAGAAGGACTAGATTCCAGGCTTCCTTTTTAACTGCAAACACTCATCAACTTAGCAACAGAGGACGAAGCATCCTCTCAGTAAATAACTGCTACTTTAAGACTTAGTTCTGCTGATAAAACAGAAACGAAACACCAGTTACCACGGGCGGGATGTGGACTGACATGGCGGAGCCCTGTCTACATTGGAATCCTGACTGAGGAGATTGCATTGGGAGCCACTGTGAGGAAGTTTTATGTCCATTGGTAAAAGGCTCAGCAGAACACCTCTGAGGAGCCAACTCCGATTTCCTGCTCAAAGCCATGAACTCAGAATAATTTACACGGCACAAAATCTATAAACTTCCAGTCTGTAGAACTAATGAGAACCACCAGGCTGGGGTGAAAGCCTGAGGATTTTAAAAGGTCTTGGATGGTTATTTCTTTCTTATCTTCACTAGGGTCAGACCTATTTAGAATTGACAAACTAGGAGGGGGAGGAGGGGGTGAAAACTATAGTTTGCATAGGGGCATCTGTGTACATGGTCCCAGCGTTTGCCGATCTACGGGGAAAAGATTAGCTC